>NW_016826074.1:5214-34795 GCF_001698545.2 Rhinopithecus bieti
TATAAAATACTGATGAAAGAAATTAAAGAGGACACCAAAAAATAGAAAAAAAAAATCCATGTTCATGAATGGGAAGCATCAATAATGTTAAAATGTCCATTCTACCCAAAGCAATCTATGGATTCAATGCAGTCCTTCTCAAAATACCTATGACATTCTTCACTGAAATATAAAAACAAGTCTAAAATTTATATGGAATCCCAAAACACCCAAAAAACCCAAAGCTATACTAAGCAAAACTAACAAAACTGGATGAATTAAATTACCTGACATCAAATTATACTGCATAGCTATTGTAACAAAAACAGCATGTTACTGGCATAAAAACAGACACACAGACCAATGAAATAAAACAGAGAACCCAGTAACAAATTCACACACTTACAGTGAATTTGTTTTTGACAAAGGTCCTATGAACATCCACTGGGGAAAACACCATCTCTTAAACAAATGGTGCTGGGAAATCTGGATATTCATGTGCAGAATAAAACTAGACCCCCAAATCTCGGCATATAGAAAAATCAAAACAACATGGATTAAAGACTGAAATCTTATACCTTAAACTATGAAACTAATACAAGAAAACATTGGGTAAAATCTCCAGAACATTGATCTGGGCAAAACTTCTTGAGCACTATCACCACAAGCACAGGCACCCAAAACAAAAATGGACAAATTGGGTCGTATCAAACTTAAAAGCTTCTGCACAGCAAAAGATATAATCAACAAAATGAAGAGAAAGCCTACAAAATGGGAGAAAATATTTGAAAACTATCCACCTGACAAGGGATTAATAAGCAGAATATGCAAGAAGCTCATAAAACTCCCTGGTATACTCTTGATGGGAATATGAATTAGAATATCTACTATGGAGAATAGTTTGGATGTTCCTCAAGAAACTAAAAATAGAGCTACATAAGATGCAGCAAGCCCATTGTTGGATGTATACCTATAAGAAATGAAATCAGTATATCAAAGCCATATCTGCACTCTCAAGTTTGTTGCAGATCTGTTCACAATAGTCAAGATTTGGAAGCAATTTGTGTCCATCAGCATATTAATGGATAAAGAAAATGTGGCACATACACACAATGGAGTACTATTTATACATACAAAAGAATGATATCCTGTTATTTGAAACAACATGGATGTAAGTGGAGATCATTAAGTGGAATAAGCCAGACACAGAGAGACAAACATTGCATGTTCATTTTTTCATACAATATGAAGTAAGCACATCATGGAGAATGAGTTATCCATTCTCTCAAACATTTATCTTCTGAGTTACAAACAATCCTATTATACTCTTTAAGTTATTTAAAAACACACAATTAAGTTATCACTGATGATTACTTACTTGTGGGATCTAAAAGTAAAAAAATTGAACATCTAGAGAATAGAGGAATAGTTACCTGATGCTGGGAAGTGTAGGGGTGTTGGTGGAGGAAGGAGGGGAAGTTAATAGGTACACAAATAGAAGAATGAATGAGACCTACTATTTGACAGCACAATAGTGTGACTACTGTCAATAATAATATACATTTCAAAATGACATAAAGTATATAACTGGATTGTTTTAACTCAAAAATTGAAGTGGTTGAGGGAACGGATACCCCCTTCTCCATGATGTGATTATGAATACATAGTACTTGATAGCAAAACAGGATCACTACAGTCAACATAATTTAATTATACATTTCAAAATAACTTTAAAAGTCTAATTTGATTGTTACACAAAGATAAACCCTTGAGCAGATATATACCCCATTTTCCAGGATGTGATTATTACATATTGCGTGCCTATATTAAAACATCTCATGTGTGCCATAAATATATACAGCTACTATATACCTCCAAAAATTAAAAGTAATAAAAAGATAATCAATAATAAAGGAATAGGGGATACCTCAGGTAAAGAACATGTGAACTAAAAATACTTAATATGAAGTTAGTGAAACAATAAAAAATAAAGAGCCAGACTATTGAAGCACAGTTGATTAAAAGCATACCTTCAGCTTTTACAACTTTTTCCTGAGTTTTATTCATGTGTAGTATCTTACTGAGTTGAAAAAATCTCACTTGTAAGCTAGCAATCATTAGGAAAATTTAACAGTAGAACAGAAATTTTGAAAGATAATGCTACTTAGTGCAATGTTAATTACTTGACTTGATTGTAGAATGGCCTCAGTCAATATTTTACATTGTTACTGCTGGGAATATGATAAAGACGCCTTTTGCAGCATTAGTTAAGAAGAGTAAGGTTTAGATAATTCTGTCTTGCATTCTGAAAATTCTTCCAATACATAGCTGGCTATTGTAGTCTAAGTGTCAGTCATGTAATATCATGTAGAGAAGATGCTAAAATTATTGATCATCTTTGAAGCACCCTGTTATTTTCACGTGAGTCTTTCTGAATACAAAGGAATTACAAGCTCCTTTTAACCAGCAATGATATTGCAATCTACTTTTACTTAAGCCCACAAACAGATAGTGTGGAAGAATTATCTTCATGACTAATTTTGTCAAACTATATTTAAAACTATGTCAACAAATATGACATTTCATACTGCTCTGCAGGAAGCCTGTAAAATATGTTCATGATTTTAACAGCAGGGAAGCATCCACTACAGGGATTAGCTGGTAGCATATGCCACTGCTGCTGAAATAATTTTAATCCTGTTATACATTAATGTAGCATTTTCTTCTGTTACAATAAGGCAGCCATCTGTGCTTTAACCTACTGGGAAACTGTGGATATACATACAAAAGAAACAAGAGAAAGAAAGGCAGATAGGCAGGAAATTTACATTTGTAAAGTTAGCATTTAAGTAAAAATATTTTAAACACATTATTTAAGGAGTTTGATAGATATCTAAATAGTTTTCAACCACTAAATTGAAGCAACTACTTAACTACTAAATTAAAGCAACTGCTTTTTAATTTTTACATAAATAACTGCTCTTTACTTGTACTAAAGAGTTCTTCTTTACCCACATATCTCTGAAAGGTAAATGTATATAATTGAGCTTGGAAACGTTTGTTATTGTTTTATCAAATATGCTTTGCAATTGGCACTGACTCCCAAATACTCATAGAAGACAGTGTGGATGATCCAACAGCTGCTATAATTCAAATGCAGTGTAAATGCATTTTAGATGCTTATTTTAAAAAGCAATGATTCAGAAGGAAGAAAGGGAGAAGGAGTAGTTAATTGTTAGCAACTGTTGCCAGTTACAAATGAACACTTGAACACTACGATGCTGAAATGGTAGTGTTTGGATTTTCACTGACCTGCACTTCCTCATATCTTACAGGAGTATATGTTACTTTAATGGAAGGCAATATTCTTTACTAAAAGAAATATGTTACAGGGTAAGAAAGTTACAAGACTTAGGTTCTAGGACTTCTCTATCATATAAATATATACAATAGCTTTATTATCCTGAACCTATTTCTGCATTTATAAAGGAACACAATAGATTAAACTGTTGACTTTCAGCCTTTTTTTCAGAAGTTGAATATCTTGAAAACATCTTGCATAGGAACTTATTATGTAAAACCATGAAGTGTAAGCTGTTTTTATAAAATTTAATGAGTGACCCACAAGATCCTTCACCTTAGAGTGGAGGGAGAATTAGATAGAAAATGCATGAATTTGATTTATAAAACTACATATTAGTGGAAAATGGTAGTAGTTTTTTTTTTCTTTCTTTTTTTTCTTTTTCTTTTTGGAAATCTCTACAGTCATTCATCTATAATGTCCATTATATAATTTACCAAAAATTTTAATCTGCATGAATATGTGCCTTATAATTAATATAAATCGACAATAGAAGCAGACCTGAATGTAAGCCAGATGTTGGAGTTATCACACAAAGACTTTAAAACAGGTGATATACTTATGTTTAGGGATTTCTAGGACAATGTGAATATAACTGAGTAGACATGGGGAATTTGAGGAAAGAAAATAAACCTTAAAATGAAAACCTTAGAAATAAAAGATGCAACATCCGAAATAAAAAATATATATATTAGATAAACTTAAAGGAAGATTGGATGCCATATAATAAATAATCAGTGAACATGAAAAGTGACTAATAGAAACTAATGTAGCTGAAGGACAGTTAAAAAATAGACTTAGAAAGTATAAATGAAACTAGGTAACCTGTGGAACAAGGTTTATCTAGATTCCAGTCATCAAGTTGTCTAAAATGTGTGTTACTGGAATCCCAGAAACAGAAAAGAGAACAATGGGGAAGAACACGTTTGAGTAAATATTTGCAAAACATTTAAAAATATATTCAAAACTGAAAAGATCACCTATGCAGAACCAAAAGTGAAACTTGACATGTACTAGTGAAACTTCTGAAAATCAAATGTAAAAGGAAATCTTCAAATCTGCTAATGGAATGGTGGGTGTATTAGTTGTATTAGTCTGTTATCTTGCTGCTATGAAGAAATACTTCAGACTGAATAATTCATAAATAAAAGAGATTTAACTGATTCACAGTTCCATATGGCTGGGAAGGCCTCAGGAAACTTGCAATCATGGCAGAAGGTGAAGGGGAAGCAAGGCACATATTACATGGTGGCAGATGAGAGAGAGAGAAGAGGAAATGCCACTCTTTTAAACCATCAGATTTTGTGAGAACTCACTATCATGAGAATAGCATGGGGAAAACTGTCTCCCTGATTTAATTACCTCCTGCTGAGTCCCTCCCACAATGTGAGGATTATAGGACCTACAAATCAAGATGAGATTTGGGTGAGGACACAGTCAAACCATGTCATTCCACCCCTGACCCTTCCCAAATCTCATGTTCTCACAATTCAAAACACAATCATGCCTTTCCAACAGTTCCCCAAAGTCTTTGCTCATTCCAGCATTAACCTAAAAGTCCATGTCCAAAGTGTTATCTGAGGCAAGGTGAGTCCTTTCTGCCTATGAGCCTGTAAAACTGAAAGCAAGTTAGCTACTTCCCAGATACAATGGTGTCACAGGCATTGGGTAAATACACCAGTTTCAAATGGGAGAAATTGGCCAAAACAAAAGGGCTACAGGCCCCATGCAAGTCCAAAATACAATAGGGTTAAACCTTAAAGTTCCAAAATGATCTTCCTTGACTCCTTGTCTCACAACCAGGTCATGCTGATGCCGTAGGTGGGCTCTCATAGCCTTGGGCAGTTCTGCCCTTGTCGCTTTTCAGGGTACAGTCCCTTCTCAGCTGCTTTTATAGATGGCGTTGAGTGTCTGTGTCTTTTCCAGGCACACAGTGCAAGCTGTTGGTGGATCAACTATTCTGGAATCTGGAGAATGGCGGCCCTCTTCTCACAGATCCACTAGGCAGTGCCCCAGTGGGGACTCTATGTGGGGACTCCAACCCCATGTTTCCCTTCCACACTGCCCTAGCAGAGGTTCTCCAAGCAGGCCCCACCCCTGCGGCAGACAATTGGCTGAACATCCAGGTATTTCCAAACATCCTCTGAAATCCAGGCAGAGGTTCACAAACCTTAATTCTTGTCTTCTTCACACCCACAGGCCCATCATCAAGTAGAAGCTTCCAGGGCTTGGGGCTTATACCCTCTGAAGCAATGACCTGAGATGTACCTTGACCACTTTCAGCCATGGCTGAAATGGCTGGGAGGCAGGGCACCAAGTCCCTAGGCTGCACACAGCAGGGGGGCCCTTGACCCACCCCAGGAAACCAGGTGTCCTTTCTAGGTCTCTGGGCCTGTGATGGGAGGGGCAGCCATGAAGGTCTCTAACATGCCATGGAGACATTTTCCCCATTGTCTTGGTGATTAACCTTAGACTTCTGGTTACTTAAGCGAATTTCTGCAGCAGGCCTGAATTTCTCCCCAGAAAATGAGCTTTTCTTTTCTATGGCATGGTCAGGCTGCAAATTTTCCAAACTTTGATGCTCTGCTTCCTCTTGAATGCTTTGCCACTTAGAAATTTCTTCCAACAGATATCCTAAATCATCTCTCTCAAGTGCAAAGTTCCACAGATCTCCGGGGCAGTGGCAAAATGCCACCAGTCTCTTTGCATAGCAAGAGTGACCTTTACTCCAGTTCCCAACAAGTTCCTCATCTCCATCTGAGACCACCTCAGCCTGGACTTCATTGTTCATATCACTATCAGCATTTTGGTCAAAGCCATTCAACAAGACTCTAGGAAATTTCAAACTTTCTCATATCTTTCTGTCTTCTCCTGAAGACCTCTCTAGGAGGTTCCAAACTTTCTCACATTTTCCTGTCTTCTTCTGAGCCCTCCAAACTGTTCCAACCTCTGCCTGTTACCGATTTCCAAAGTTGTTTCCACATTTTTGGGTATCTTTGTAGAAGCACCCCAAGCTCTGTGGTACCAATTTACCTTATTAATATGTTTTCACAGTGCTATGAAGAAATACCTGAGACTGGGTAATCGACTCACAGCTCCACATGGCTTGGGAGGCCTCAGGAAACTTACAATCATGGAAGAAGGAGCACCAAACACATTCTTCTTCCTGTGGAGGCAGAAGAGAGAAGTGCTGAGCAAAGGAGAAAAAGCCCTTTATAAAACCATTAGATCTCATGGGAACTCACTCACTATCACAGGAACAGCATGAGGGAAACTGCCCCCGTGATTCAATTATCTCCCACCAGGTCCCTCCCACAACACATGAGGGCTATGGGGATAACAATTCAAGATGAGAGCTGCGTGAGGACACAGCCAAACCATATCAGTGGGGATCATTTATATTGAAAGAAGCAATAAAATTCAAGGTGAGAATTGGGCGGGGACATAGCCAAACCATATCAGTGGGGATCATGTATATAAAAAGAAGTAATAATATAAATTAATATGACTTAGTAATTCTTACATAAATAATTCTTAATAATTTTAGTGGAGATAATGACAGCCAAAAGTCAATGTGATGCCATATTTCAAATGCTAAAAAAAAAGTGTCAACTTAGAATTCTATATCTAAAGAAAATGGCTTTCAAGTAGGAAGACAGTTTATATATATTTTAGAAAAGAAATCTTTATAAAATGTATCCTCAGTACACCTGCACTAAAATAAATCTCTAAGCTACTTCTTCTGACATAAGAGACAAAGGTAGCTGTTTGAAATTAAGATCTACATGTATGAATAAAGATTACTTGAAATGATAAGTACATCGGTAAATATAAGACTGTTTCCCTTCTTTTCACTAATTCTTTGATTCCTATTAGATCAAAGAAGTAAGTTTAGCAAGGTCAAAATATAAGATCAATATATGAATATCAATTGGATTTTATAGAGTAGGAAATAATAACTGGAAATGAAAACTTTTAAATTGCAATACACAATAGTATTGAAATGCCATGGAATACATAGGAAAAAATCTGTCAATACAAGTTCAATATTTGTGTGATGGAAACCATTAAACATTGATGAGAGAAACTAAAAGAAAACTAAATAAATGGAGAAAAATGCTCTCTTCATGTAATAGAAGACTCAATAATGTTAGCAAGTACATCTTCCCTAAATAGATCTATAAAGTCTACTCCAATAAAAACATTATGAGATATTTTTTAAGAAATTGACAAAATTGTTCTAAAAATTTATATGTAAAAAACAAATTATCTTAAATAGTCATGATCATTTGAATAAGATGTGAAAAGTAGCTCAAGCTATATAATTTCAAGATATAAAAGTATGACAATAAAGGAAGTATAACATTAGCATAAGTATAGACATATAGATAACTGATAAACATACAACATCTAGAAGTAGACCTTTTCCATATACCGTGAATTAATTTATAACAAAGTTAGCAAGGTTCTTCAAAGGGAAATGACTAGTCTTTCAAATAGTTTGTGTTGGGAATGATATCAGCAAAGATGGCTGACTAGAGTTTTCTGTTTCTAGTCCCCCCCACCCCCACAAAAAGTAAGTAAATCAATGTACATTTTGACTGGAGTGACAGAAGAATTGTGCCAGAGAACACCAGGAGAACAGCAAAATGCTTGTGGAGCATATAAGCTCAGGATAGCTTCATAGGCATGGGAGCAAGTCATCCTGCCTTTGCCACATTGTCTTCCCCAACAGGATCGTATTCGAGCTGTAGGGACCTCTTTTTTATAGAAAATAAGGTAAGCTGGGGACCCTCAGCATTCTTTATCACTAACACAGATGCCAGTAGTCACTTCTACAGGAAGGGCCTTCAATCCTCACAGTCCCCAAGTCCAGTGTGAACAGTTGCTGGGACTCCATGCAGCTGCATTCCTTAAAACCGGGAACCTCCTTAACACCCCCACACTTAAAACCTAAGTGACTATGACATGACATCATCTTGAAACTGAACCCATATCTAGTGTGCATTCTACCATGGCGGGGAGGGAGATGCGGGGGTGGGCAGTAGCCACCAAACCACCCTATCTAAGGCACCACTTTCGTTTCACTACGTTTACATAGGTGACTACAGCACCAATACTCCAACTGCCTAAAGCCTAGGACCAAATGAATGACGGGATTGTCAATGCCCAAACTCACAAGGAACCTGATCATCCAGAGAAACAGGCAAACCTGAACAACAGAAATGCCTTTTGCGTCCACTGAGTCAGTGTGCATCTACTCCTGTCTTTACATCCAACCAGAGACAACCCCAGACCACCAGAGTGTCACACATAGCCTCTGTGCCTGAACATTCCGTGTCCCAGCTTTAAAGAAGATCTGGAAGTCTTCTTACCGAACAAGATAGAAATCTTTCTCAGCTACCCAATTCATGTATACATGCCCTCAGCCCAACAGCCAGCTCAACAGTGGCCTTACTATTCAGGAGAGACCTACACACAACCCGCTTGCATGCCACAATCACATACGACTGACAGACAACCAATCCAGTGCCCCACTAACAACAAAACTACATAACCATGGTAACAAACTACTGTAGTCTAGAATATTGAGAAAATTGCAGCCACCTCAGGGAGGAATTACAGCAAAGAATTTGTATGAAGACCATGTTGCTGAGTTTACTCAGAACTAAAACTGACATAATATTCCCAACCAACACCCTAGGACCATTCTACAGGAAAAATCTCTTGCTACAAAAGTTGCTCCATAAAATTGGGAAAAAAATAACCAAAAAAACCCCACTGTTTTCCTATATAAATAGATATCAACACAGGGACACAAAAAATATTTAAAAAGCAAGTAAATGTAACTTATGCAAAGAAACAATATAAGGCCCTAGTAACGGATTCCAAAGAAAAGGATGTTTGTAAAATGCTTGAAAATAATTCAAAATAAAATCCTGAGAAAACTCAGCAAGATATAAGAGAATACAAACAATACAGTGAAATTAGAAAAAACAATTCATAACCTAAATTAGAAATTCAACAAAGAAATGGATCATAAAAAGAACCAAACAAAAAACTAGGAGCTAAAGAATTCAATGACAAAAAAAAAAAAAAAAAAAACAATTGAGAGCTTCAACAACAGACTAGATCCATCAGAAGGAAGAATATAAAAGCCAAGAAGACTTATGAGACACAATTAAGTGGACAAATATTTGTATTATAAGGGTGTCTGAGAAAGAAGAAATAACAGAAGGCATAGAAAATTTGTACAATAAAATAGTAGTTGAAAAGTTCCAAAGTCTTGGGAGATATAGGGACATAAAGACTCAGCAAACTTAAAGGCTTCCAATGAGATTTAAATGATAAATATTTTCTCTGAGACACATTATAATCAAACTGAGAAAATTCAGACTTAAGGAGAATGCTAATAGCTGCAAGAGATAAATGTCAAATCACACAAAAAAAATAGTTTCTATTTGACAATAACAGATATCTCAGCAAAAGCCTTACAGGCCAGGAGACAGTGGGATGACATATCAAAAGAACTAAAAAAAAAAAAAAAAAAGTCATCCAAGAATACTACATTGAACAAAGCTATCATTTTGAAATAAAGGAGAAATAAAGACCTTCCCAGACGAGCAAAAACTGTGGACATTCATCACCAGTGGGGTAAACTTAGAAGAAATGCTTAAAGGAGTGCTACAGTGGGAAATAAAAGAAAAATAATTGATGTAAAGGTACATGAAAGTACAAAATTTATCAGTATAGGTAAATCCATACAATAATCAGGATACCCTAGTGATGTAATGTTGCTATGTAAATCCTTCAATCATGTAGTATGAAGATTCAAAGTAAAAAACGTCAAAAACATTAAAAGCTAAAATTAATGATGAAGAAATATACAAATAATAATGATATAAATTAAAGCAATCAGAATAGAAATAGTGGGAACGAGGGCAAAAGACCAAAAGTATTTTTATGTGACCAAAGTTAAGTTGCTATCAGCTTAAAATAGTCTAATAACTAGACTCTATGTTAGCAGCACTGTAACCACAAAAATACATAGATGAGAAAGAGGAAGGGAAAAAAACTTAGCATTAGATAACTACAAACCACAGATAAACAAGAGACCAAGAAGGGAACAAAGATTTACCAAACAACCAGAAAACAAATGACAGGAGTAAGATCCTACCTATCGATAATAAACTTAAATGTAATTAAATTAAATTCTACAATTAAAGGATATAAAATGGCTGAATGAATCAAAAACTCCAACCATATTTTGCCTACAAGAGATGTACCTCACTATTAAAGACAGAGTGAAAGTGAAGGAATGGAGAAAGATACTACATGCAAACAAACAAAAACCAAAAATGATCAGGAGAAGCAATACTAATGTTAGATAGAATAGATGTTAATTCAAAACTATCAAAACAAACCCCACAAAAAGTTTATTATACAACAATAAAGGGATAATTAAAGAAGATATAACAACTGTAAATATATATATATATCCAACACCGGAGCAACCAAATATATAAAGCAAAGACGAATAGCTCTAAAGGGATAGACAGACTGCAATACAGTAACAGTTGGAAACTGGACGTATCATTAACGCAGAAAATCAACAAAGAAACATCAGAGTTAAACTATATTTTCAAACAAATAGTCCTAATAGACATTTACAGAACATTTTATTAAATTGCTGCAGAATACACATTCTTCTCATCACTACATGTAACATTCTCAAGAATAGATAATGTGTAAGGTCAAAAAATATCTATTGGCAATTTTAAAACAGTCAAAATTATATCACATAACTTTTCTCAGTAAGAAGGAATAAAACTAGAAATCAATAATAAGAGGAATTTTACAAACTGTACAAATACATAAAAATTGAATAGCATGCTCCCAAATGACCAATGGGTAAATAAAGAAATTAGAATGAAAATTTAAAAAAAATTGAACAAACGAAAGAAGAAGCACAACATAACAGAACCTATGTGATACAGCAAAAGCAGTTCTAAGAGGGAAGATCACAGCAATAAATACTTACATCAAAAATATAAAAGGATTTGTAATAAACCACCTAATGATGCACCTTAAGAACTTGCAAAGCAAGAGGAAACCAAAATATAAATTAATAAAAAATAAAGATCAGAGTAAAAATAAATGAAATTGAGATAAAATCAAAATGCAAAATATCAACAAAATGAAGAGTTTATTTCAGATAAGCTAAATCTTACAAAACTTCAGTTAGGCTAAGAAAAAAGGGTTAGAAACACAAGTAAATGAAATCAGATAATAAAAAGGAAACATTACAACTGATAATGTGTCCAGAATTGGTTCCTTCTAGTGGGTTCTTGGTCTCGCTGACTTCAAGAATGAAGCCATGGACCCTCGCAGTGAGTGTTACAGTTCTTAAAGATGGTGTATCCGGAGTTTGTTCCTTCAGATATTAAGGTGTGTCCAGGGTTTCTTTCTTCTGGTTTGTTTGTGGTCTCGCTGACTTCAGGACTGAAGCCACAGACCTTCACAGTGAGTGTTACAGCTTTTAGAGGTGGCGTGTCCAGAGTTGTTTGTTCCTCCTGGTGGGTTCGTGGTCTCGCTGACTTCAGGAATGAAGTGGCAGACTCTTGTAGTGAGTGTTACAGCTCATAAAAGTAGTGCGGACCCAAAGAGTGAGCAGCAGCAAGATTTATTGTGAAGAGCAAAAGAACAAACTTCCACAGCATGGAAAGGGACCCCAGTGGATTGTCCCTGCTGGCCTGGGTGGCCAGTTTTTATTCCCTCGTTTGGCCCCGCCCCCATCCTGCTGATTGGTCAATTTTACAGAGTGCTGATTGGTGCATTTACAATCCTTCAGCTAAAAACAGAGTGTTGATTGGTGCATTTACAATCCTTTAGCTAGGCACAGAATGCTGAGAGGTGCTTTTTTTACAGAGTGCTGATGGGTGCATTTACAATCCTTTAGCCAAACACAGAGCACTGATTGGTGTGTTTACAGTCCTTTAGCTGGGCAGAAAAGTTCTCCAAGTCCCCACTCAACCCAGGAAGTCCAGCTGGTTTCACCTTTCAATACCACAGAAAATAAAAGGATTATTAGAGACTACTATGAACATGAAAAAGCTGGAAGAAACTGGTAAATTTCTGGACTCAGGTAACCTACTAAGATAGAAGCATGAAATAAATAGAAAACTTAAGCAAACAAACAAAGAGTAATGAGATTGAAGCAGTAATAATTATTTTCATAAAAGAAAGCACAGGACACAGGGGTTTCACTGCTGAATTCTATTAGACTTGTAAAGAAAAACTAATCCCACGTATACTCAAACTACCTTAAAAAATTGAATACTAGGAAATACTTCCAAACTCATTGAGCAAGGCCAGGATTACTCTGAAACAAAACCAGAGAAAGGTAAGACAAAAAAAAAAAAAGGTACAGGTCAATATCCCTAATGAATGTACATATAAAATCTTCAAAACAATACTAACAAAGCAAATGCAACAGCTCATTAAAAGTTATTCCCCATGATGGAGTGGAATTTATCCCAGGGATTCAATGATTGTCCAATATATGCAAATTAATAAACTGGTTACATCATATTAACAAAATCAAGGACAAAATTATATAACAATTTCAATAGATGTGGAAAAGTATTTGAGAAAATTCAACATTCTTTCATGATAAAACTCCGAACAAGTTAGGCACGTAGGGAAAATACCTAAACACTACAAAAACCATATATGAAAATGCACAGCTAATATCACACTCGAGAACAATGAAAAGCCTTTCTATTAGGATCTGGAACAAGACAGGAATGCCACCTTCTTCACTTCTATTCAACACAGTACTAAAGACTAAAGTCCTAGCCAGAGTAATTAGGCAAGACAAAGTAATAAAGGGCACCCAAATTAAAAGGAAGAAGCAAATCATTTTGTTTGGAGACAACATAATCTTATTTTAGAAAACCTGAAGACCCAACAAACTCTCACAAATAAACTAACAAAGTCATTAGTTTGCAAAAAAAAAAGGGATACAAAATCAATTTTATAAAATTAGTAGCAATTCCTTTATACTAGTAGCAATACAATCTGGAAAAAGAATCAGTAAAACAATCCTATTATAGAGTAGTTACCAAAAAATACTTAAGAATGCATTTTACCACAAATAGAGCAATAAAAATTTCTATAAGGAAAAACTATAAATTAACTGGTGAAAAAAACTAAGAGGATACAAGAAAAAAAAAATAGAAAGATGGCCAATTTTACTTAGGAACCAGAAATTATCCCACCATAAAAACAGCAATCTTAAGCAGCAGCAACAAAGCTGGAGACATCACATCTCCTGATATTCAAATTATACTACTAGGCATATAGGAACCCCAAACAGCATGTCTGGATAGAAAAAAAACAGGATTCACCAATGGGGAACGAATTTAAAATTCACCAATCAACAGACCACACTAACACTTTACTATAAAAATGCCAAGAACTATCAACATTGAGGAAAGAACAATATTCTTTGATAAATGGTGCTGAGACTACTAGCTGTTATATGCAGAAAACATGAAAACTACATCCCCATTTTTTAAATACATATATATATACTATACATATTATTATATATATTCCAAAAGCATTACATACTTAAATGTAAGACGTAAAACTTTAAATCCACTAAAAGAAACCTTGGGGAAAATGTTACAGGACATTGGTCTGAGCAAAGATTTTTTTTTTTGGATAAGAATTCGCACACCGGGGCCTATCACGGGGAGGGGGGAGGGGTGAGGGATTGCACTGGGAGTTATACCTGATGTAAATGACGAGTTGATGGGTGCTGACGAGTTAATGGGTGCTGACGAGTTGATGGGTGCAGCACACCAACATGGCACAAGTATACATATGTAACAAACCTGCACGTTATGCACATGTACCCTAGAACTTAAAGTATAATAATAATAAAATAATTTAAAAAAAAAAGAATTCAAAGTCACAGACAATAAAAGCAAAACCAGACAAATAGAATTACATCGATCGAAGAAATCCAGCAACAAAAAAAATCAATAAAGAGACAACCTACAGAATAGGAGAAAATATTTGCAAACGATCTATCTCACAAGGGATTAACACCCAGAATATATATGAAACTCAAATAACTCAATAACAAGAACAAATAATCCCATTAATAAATAGGCAAAACCCTTTAATAGATATTTCCTAAAAGACGATATATAAACAGCCAACAGCTGTATGAAAAGAATGTTCAACATCGCTAATCATCAGCAAAATGCAAATCAAAACCACAGTGAAATATCATCTCACCCAAGTTGGAGTGATTCCTATCAAGAAGATAAAAAATAAATAAAATGCTTGCAAGGATGTGGATAAATAAGAAAGTGTATACATTGTTGGAGGGAATATAAATTAGTACAGCCATTATGGAGAACGATATAAAGGATCCTCAAAAAAACAAAAATAGAACAACCATATGAACCAGTAATCTCACTGCTAGGTGTGTATCCCAAAGAAAAAAAAATCAGCATATCAAGGAGATATCCAAGCTTTCATATTTATTATAAATCTTTGCTCACAATAGTCAAGATGTGGAATCAACCTAAGTGTCCATCAATGGATGAAAGAATAAAGACAATTTGGTGTACTTACACAATTAAATTTTATTCAACCATAAAACAGAATGAAATTCTGTCACTTACAGCAACACGAATGGACTTCAGGTCATTATTGTGAGTGAAATAAACCAGGCACAGAAAGGCAAATATCATGTTTTAAGTGGTATATCAGAGCTTAAAAAGTGTGTCTTACAGACATACAGAATAAAATGGTGCTTACCAGAGGCTGGGAAGAGAAGGAAAGAGGAGGGAATGAAGATAAGTTGTTGGTTAAGGGGTACAAAAATACAGTCAGTTAGAAGGAATAAGTCCTAGTATTTGACAGTACTGTAGAGAAATTGCACTTAATATAATTTACTATGTATATTAAAATAGCTAAAAGAGAAGAATTTCAATGTTTCCAATTCCAAGGAAAGATGAATGTTTGAGGTGATGGATAGCTCAATTACCCCGATTTTATTAATACACATGGTAGGCATGTGTCAAAATATCACATGTATCACAGAAAATGCATACAACTATTATATATCAATAAAATATTAAGACAAAAGAAGAAAGATTGCTAATAAATAACCAAACCATAAACCTCAAGGAACTAGAAAAGAAGCAGCTAAGTTCAGGGCAGAAATGAACAATATAAGAACTAAAATAGCAATTAAAAGATCAACAAAACTAAAAGTTACTTTTTTGAAAATATAAATAGAATAAACAAAGCTTTAGCCAGACTAGGAAGAAAAGAGAAATATTCCAAAGAAAACTAGAGATGAAAAGAAAACATATCAACAAACATCACAGAAATACAAAGAATTGTAAGAAACTACTATGAACAACTATATGAGAAGACATTCAGGAATATAGAAGAATAGATAAATTTCTGGGCACTTACAACCTATCAAGATCAAAGTAAATAAATAAATAAATAGAAAATATGAGCAGACCAATAATGAGCAACGCTCAAGATGACCAACTAGATGCAGCTAGGAAGTGCTACTCCCATAGAGACCAGTGTTTCCACTAAACCAAGATAATTTGAACAGATCTCTGGAGAAAACATGCTAAGCATGGATGAATAAACTATGCAGATGCTGAGGCTGAAGAGGGAGGAAGCTGGGAACCCTGCATGTGATGACTGAACGCTAGGGCTGGTGTCTGGCCCAGAAGAGTTCCTGGGGAAAGGGTGAGTAGAGACTGGAAGACTATGGACTGTCACCATAGACCTCTGTGATCCTAGCTTTAAGGGATCACGCACTCCTCACAGACATTTGAGCTGGTGAGTACATCCCACTGGAGGTTAGATGGAAGTGGAGTTGTAACAGGCATGCAGCCAGAGGGCTTTATGTGTGGGACAACTCCAGCAGAGTCCAGCTGTTAGTGCCCGTTTCCCAGGATTCCTCACCTCCCTCTGAGAGGCTCTGGCCCCAGCTAACCACCAAGAGCAAAGCAGAGCTGGCTTCCCCACAGGACTGAGGCACATCTGCCCTGCGAGCCTGCCTGCCTACCATTCCCTCCCAGGGCTCCTCCCTGGCTGCTCCACCGGAGCATGTACAAAGTGCAGCCACACTGCCCCGCCTGGGTGTTTTGCTAAACCTGGGTGTGTTTCAGCAGCCTGAGAGACCTTCAGATCCCACAGCACACATGGAACCCCACCCCAGGTGTCCAGAGGAGGGAAGGAGGAACAGGTCCTGGCTCCAATGGGCTGTGGCCCATGGCTTAAGAGTGCTAAGCCAAAATCTGTGCCTCCCTCTTAAGCAAGGGAGGAGCCCAAACTCTCAGAAAACTGAGAGAGGTGGAGTCACACAGGTTTGTGGGCTGGTGTGGGATCTAGGTATGCCTCCCTCTACAGGACTGGTAGAGTAAGTAAGGATGTGGCCTATTTCCCTACTGTACCTTTGCCTGAGGGAGCCCTATGGCCCAAAACATCTACCCAAAATGAAGAAATGAATTGAGAGCACAGTGCCAGTGATTGAAGATGGCTCCCCAAGGTCCAAGAGTGAAACTGGTGTAGGGGATTATCTCTCCACCTTGCACCACAGAGCACAGCTGCAAATGAAAGAATACACAAAGGAGCTACAAGGCTGAGTAAGGCCTATTGGCCATCCATTGCTTTCAACTGTTGTCTAGTGGATTACAGCCTAAACTATAACACCAAAATCACTGCTAATACTTTCCCTCTGTGAAATCAAGGGCAGTAACTTAACAACAAATCCTTGTACAGAGCCTTAACCCTCTGAAAACTTCCAGAAATGAACCCAGCTGAATATACTCAATTTACACCACAGTTATAAAGAAAATCCTCCCATATGAAAGAGAATAAGTGCAAAACTCTGACAATTCAAAAGCCAGCGTTTCCTTACCCCCCAAAAGCCCATCAGCTTCCATGCAATGGTGATTAACCAGTCTGAAATGTCTGAAATGACAGACATGTAAATCAGAACTGGATGACAAGCAAGGTGATTGAGATACAGGAGAAACTTGAAACTCAATCAAAGGAAGCCAAGCAGTCCAGTGAACTGATTTAAGAACTGACAGATGAAATAGTCATTTTAAGAAATACCCAAACTGAACTACTTGAAATAAAAAAAAACACTATAAGAATTTCATAATACAATTGGAAGTATTAACAGCAAAATAGACCAAGCTAACAAAATAATCTCAGAGCTCAAACACCAGTTCTTTTAATCAACTTAGTCAGACAAAAATTTTTTTAAAAATGAAGAAAAAATGAACAAAACCTCCAAGTAATATGAGATTATATAAAGAGACCAAATACATGACTGATTGGCATTCCTCAGAGAGAAAGAGAGACAATAAGCCACTTGCAAAGTATATTTGAGGATATAGTTTACCAAATGTTCTTAATATGGTTGGAGATGTTGACATGCAAATACAAGAAACATAGAGAACCCCAGCCAGCTACTATACAAAATGACTACCCCCAGGGTACATACTCATCACATTCACAGAGATAAATGAAAAAAAAAAAAAAAAAAANAAGGAATAAGTCCTAGTATTTGACAGTACTGTAGAGAAATTGCACTTAATATAATTTACTATGTATATTAAAATAGCTAAAAGAGAAGAATTTCAATGTTTCCAATTCCAAGGAAAGATGAATGTTTGAGGTGATGGATAGCTCAATTACCCCGATTTTATTAATACACATGGTAGGCATGTGTCAAAAATATCACATGTATCACAGAAAATGCATACAACTATTATATATCAATAAAATATTAAGACAAAAAGAAGAAAGATTGCTAATAAATAACCAAACCATAAACCTCAAGGAACTAGAAAAAGAAGCAGCTAAGTTCAGGGCAGAAATGAACAATATAAGAACTAAAATAGCAATTAAAAAGATCAACAAAACTAAAAGTTACTTTTTTGAAAATATAAATAGAATAAACAAAGCTTTAGCCAGACTAGGAAGAAAAGAGAAATATTCCAAAGAAAACTAGAGATGAAAAAGAAAACATATCAACAAACATCACAGAAATACAAAGAATTGTAAGAAACTACTATGAACAACTATATGAGAAGACATTCAGGAATATAGAAGAATAGATAAATTTCTGGGCACTTACAACCTATCAAGATCAAAGTAAATAAATAAATAAATAGAAAATATGAGCAGACCAATAATGAGCAACGCTCAAGATGACCAACTAGATGCAGCTAGGAAGTGCTACTCCCATAGAGACCAGTGTTTCCACTAAACCAAGATAATTTGAACAGATCTCTGGAGAAAACATGCTAAGCATGGATGAATAAACTATGCAGATGCTGAGGCTGAAGAGGGAGGAAGCTGGGAACCCTGCATGTGATGACTGAACGCTAGGGCTGGTGTCTGGCCCAGAAGAGTTCCTGGGGAAAGGGTGAGTAGAGACTGGAAGACTATGGACTGTCACCATAGACCTCTGTGATCCTAGCTTTAAGGGATCACGCACTCCTCACAGACATTTGAGCTGGTGAGTACATCCCACTGGAGGTTAGATGGAAGTGGAGTTGTAACAGGCATGCAGCCAGAGGGCTTTATGTGTGGGACAACTCCAGCAGAGTCCAGCTGTTAGTGCCCGTTTCCCAGGATTCCTCACCTCCCTCTGAGAGGCTCTGGCCCCAGCTAACCACCAAGAGCAAAGCAGAGCTGGCTTCCCCACAGGACTGAGGCACATCTGCCCTGCGAGCCTGCCTGCCTACCATTCCCTCCCAGGGCTCCTCCCTGGCTGCTCCACCGGAGCATGTACAAAGTGCAGCCACACTGCCCCGCCTGGGTGTTTTGCTAAACCTGGGTGTGTTTCAGCAGCCTGAGAGACCTTCAGATCCCACAGCACACATGGAACCCCACCCCAGGTGTCCAGAGGAGGGAAGGAGGAACAGGTCCTGGCTCCAATGGGCTGTGGCCCATGGCTTAAGAGTGCTAAGCCAAAATCTGTGCCTCCCTCTTAAGCAAGGGAGGAGCCCAAACTCTCAGAAAACTGAGAGAGGTGGAGTCACACAGGTTTGTGGGCTGGTGTGGGATCTAGGTATGCCTCCCTCTACAGGACTGGTAGAGTAAGTAAGGATGTGGCCTATTTCCCTACTGTACCTTTGCCTGAGGGAGCCCTATGGCCCAAAACATCTACCCAAAAATGAAGAAATGAATTGAGAGCACAGTGCCAGTGATTGAAGATGGCTCCCCCAAGGTCCAAGAGTGAAACTGGTGTAGGGGATTATCTCTCCACCTTGCACCACAGAGCACAGCTGCAAATGAAAGAATACACAAAGGAGCTACAAGGCTGAGTAAGGCCTATTGGCCATCCATTGCTTTCAACTGTTGTCTAGTGGATTACAGCCTAAACTATAACACCAAAAATCACTGCTAATACTTTCCCTCTGTGAAATCAAGGGCAGTAACTTAACAACAAATCCTTGTACAGAGCCTTAACCCTCTGAAAACTTCCAGAAATGAACCCAGCTGAATATACTCAATTTACACCACAGTTATAAAGAAAATCCTCCCATATGAAAGAGAATAAGTGCAAAAACTCTGACAATTCAAAAAGCCAGCGTTTCCTTACCCCCCAAAAAGCCCATCAGCTTCCATGCAATGGTGATTAACCAGTCTGAAATGTCTGAAATGACAGACATGTAAATCAGAACTGGATGACAAGCAAGGTGATTGAGATACAGGAGAAACTTGAAACTCAATCAAAGGAAGCCAAGCAGTCCAGTGAACTGATTTAAGAACTGACAGATGAAATAGTCATTTTAAGAAATACCCAAACTGAACTACTTGAAATAAAAAAAAACACTATAAGAATTTCATAATACAATTGGAAGTATTAACAGCAAAATAGACCAAGCTAACAAAATAATCTCAGAGCTCAAACACCAGTTCTTTTAATCAACTTAGTCAGACAAAAATTTTTTTAAAAATGAAGAAAAAATGAACAAAACCTCCAAGTAATATGAGATTATATAAAGAGACCAAATACATGACTGATTGGCATTCCTCAGAGAGAAAGAGAGACAATAAGCCACTTGCAAAGTATATTTGAGGATATAGTTTACCAAATGTTCTTAATATGGTTGGAGATGTTGACATGCAAATACAAGAAACATAGAGAACCCCAGCCAGCTACTATACAAAATGACTACCCCAGGGTACATACTCATCACATTCACAGAGATAAATGAAAAAAAAAAAAAAAAAACTAAAAAAAAAAGAGCCCCCCCGGGGACCCCAACCACCCACCAAAAAAGAATAACGGAAAAAAAAAAAAAAAAAAAAAAAAAGTCTTATAGGCAGCTAGAGAGAAGTGGAAGGTCACTTACAGAGGGAATCCCATCAGGCTAGCAGCAGAACTCTCAGTAGAAACCTTAAAAGTCAGAAGAAATTGAGAGCCTAATTTCAGCATCCTTAAAGAAAAGAACTTGTAACCAAGAATTTTATATCTCACAGAACTAAACTTCATAAATTAAGGATAAATAAAATCTTTCAGAGAATCAAATGCTGAGAGAATATATTTCAACTAGACCAGCATTATAAGAGGTCCTTAAGGAACCAAAAGAATGCCACCTGCTACCTCAATAACACACTTAAGCACTTAAGCACAGCCACTATAAAGCAACTATGCAATCAAATCTACCTAACAAACAGGTAACAATAGGAGGACAGGATCAAAATCACCCATAGCAATACTAATCTTGAATGTGAATGGGATAAATACCCAACTTAAAAGACACAGAGTGGCCAACTGGACAAAAGGATAAGACCCAAGCACCTGTTGTCTTCAAGAGATCCACCTCACATGCAATAACACTTACAGCATCATGGTAAAATGGTGGAGTAAAATTTACCATGCAAATGGAAAACACAAATGGGAAGGAATTGCTATTCTTATCTTAGATAAAACAGACTTTAAACCAATAAAAATTAAGAAGGACAATGAAGGGAGGTACATAATGGTACAGGGCACAATGTAACAAGAAGCCTTAACTATTCTAAATATATGTGCATTCCACATTGGAGCACCCATATTCATAATACAAGTTATTCTAGGCCTACGAAAAGACTTAGACAATCAGACAAAATGGTGGAACACTTCAACACTCCACTGACAGCACTAGATAGATGAACAAGGCAGAAAACTAACCAAAAACTCTAAAGTCAACACTCAACACATAGGACCTAATAGCCATCTACAGAACATTCCATCCAACAACCACATAATATACATTTTTCCATCTGCACACATAATATATTCTAATATTGACTACATGCTCAGTCATAAAGCAAGTTTCAATACATTTTAAAAAATCTGAAATCATAACAAGCACATTCTTGGACCACTGTGCAAGAGACACTGAAAGCAATATCAAGGAGATCGCTCAAAACTGTACACCTATTTGGAAAGTAGATAATTTACTCCTGCATAACTCCTTGGTGAACATCAAAATTAAGGCAGAATTTTAAAAACTCATTGAAATTAGTGAAAATGGGAAACAACTTAACAAAATCTCTGGGATGCAGACAAAGCAGTGTTAATTTAACAGAAAAGTTTATTGCTCTAAATGCCTTCATCAAAAAGTTAGAAAGGTCTCAAATTAACACTCTAATTTTGCACCTAAACAATAGAAATTTTAAAAAACCAAAACAGAGAAAAATAAATAACTAAAGTTAGAGAATAACTTAATGAAATTGAGATGCAAAAAATTATACAAAAGATCAGTGAAACCAAGAGTTATTTCTTTTCTATAAAAATAAGATTGACAGAATGCTAACTGGATTTACAAAGAAAAGAAAGAGAAGATTCATAGAAGCATAATCAGAAATGACAAAGGGAATATTACAACTGATCCCATAGAAATACAAAAGATCCTCAGAAACTACTATGAACAACTCTATGCTCACAAACTAGAAAATTTAGAGTAAATGGATAAATTTCTGGAAGGATATAATCTCTCAAGATTGAATTAGAAAGAGTTTGAAATGCTGAATAGGCCAATATCAACTTCTGAAATTGAATCAGTAATAAAGAAATGACCCAAAAAACAAAAACAAAACAAAGCACAGAATCAGATGAATTTAAGCCACATTATATCAGGTGTACAAAGTATAACTGATATCAATTCTACTGAAACTATTCTGAAAAATTGAGGAAGAGGGGCTCCTTCCTAATTCGTTCTGTGAAGCCAGCATCTGCCCGATACAATAATCTGGCAGAGACACAATGAAAAAAGAAAACTTCAGGCCAATACAGCTGCTGAAAATAAATGCAAAATTCCTCAACAAAATACTAGATAACCAAATCCAGAGACAGTCAAAAAGTTAATAATTCATAATTAATGAGATTTTATTCCCAGGATGTGAGGTTGGTTCAACATAAACAAATCAATACACGTGATTTGCCCCATAAAATAATTAAATGCAAAAACTATATGATCATCTCAGTGGATGCAGAAAAAGTAAAAGGTTTTGATAAAATCCACCAATTATTCATTATAAAAGTCATCAGCAAACTAGGCATCCAAGGGTCATACCGCAAAATACGAAGAACCATTCATGACAAAGTCACACCCAACATCATTGTGAATGGGCTAAAGTTCAAACTATTCCCCTTGAGAACCAGAACAAGACAAGGATGACCACTCTCACCATTCCTTTTCAATATACTACTGGCAATCCTAACCAAAGCAATCAGGCAAGATAAAGAAATGAAGGGCATCCAAATAGAAGAAAAAGAGAAATCAAACTACCTCTCTTTGTTGATAATATGACTCTATACTTAGAAAATCTTAGAGTCAGTGCCAAAAAGCTCTGAGAACTGATAAATGACTTTAGCAAAGTTTCAGGATACAAAATGAAAAGTTCTCAGAAAATAGAAGCCTGTCATCTTTGTATAGGGCTTGAAATTATAATAATAATTTTCTGTTTATTGAGCATCATTAATGCCCAGCCATGGTGCCCAGACTCCATAATTTGTTGTAGTTGGGACTTTCCATTCATTGCTTGTTGCAATGCAAACAAAAATAGTGAAGTAGAAACTAAGCTAAAGAGCTTCTGCACAGCAAATTAAACTATCAACAGAGTAAACAGGCAACTACAGAATGGGAGAAAGTATTTGCAAACCATGTATCCAACAAAAGTCTAATATCCAAAATCTACAGGTAACTTAAATCAACAAGGAAAAACAAATAACTCCTTTAAGAATGGACAAAGGACATGAACAGACACTTCTCAAAAGAAGACATGCAAGTAGTCAACAACCATGAAAAAATGCTCAGCATCCTTAATCATAAGGAAAATGCGAATCAAAACCACAATGAGTTACCACCTCACAGACAGAATAGCTATTATTAAAAACTCAAACAACAACAGATGCTGGTGAGTCTATAGAGAAAAAGGAACACTTATATACTGTTGGTGGAAATGTACATTAGTTCAGCCACTATGGAAAGCTGTCTGGAGATTTATCAAGGAACTTAAAGCAGAACTACCATCCAACCCAGCAAGACAATTACTGGATGTATATACCCTAAGGAAAATAAATTTTTCTACCAAAAAAACACATTTACTTATATGTTTATTGCTGCACTATTTACAATAGCAAATAAATGAAATCCACCCAGGTGCCCATTAAAGGTAAATTGGATTAAAAAAAAAAGAAGTAGTATACAGCATGGAATACTGCAGAGTCATAAAAAAGAGTAAAATCATGTTCTTTTCAGCAACACTGGTGAAGTGGGAAACATAATCCTTAGCTAATTAATACAGGAACAGAAAAACAAACATTGCATGCTCTCACTCATAAATGAAAGCTAAATATTGAGCAGACATGGATATAAATATGGGAACAATAGACACTATGAGGGTATGGGAGAGAGCAGAGGGAAGGAGGGGAATGAGTTGAAAAGCTACCTATTGAGTGCTATGTTCACTACCTGTGTGATGAGATCTGTACTCCTATCTAAGCACCATGCAATATTCTCATGTAATAAACCTATACATGTACCACTTGTATCTATGACAAAATGGAAATTAAAATGAAGAGTGAGGAAGAGTGAGAAAATTGAATCAGTAATAATAAGTCTTTAATTAAACAATAGCCCACATCAACATGGCTTAACTGCTAAATTTTAGCAAACATGTAGAGAAGATATAATACCAATTCTAGACAAACTATTCCAGAAGAGGAACAATTACTTCCAGACTCATTCATTTGGCCAACATTACCCTCATTCCAAAACCATTCAGTAGTGTAACAAATAGGCCAATATCTTTGATGTACATACATGTAAAAATCCCCAACTAAATACTAGCAAGCAGAATTAAACAGCATATTAAAATATTATCCACTATAATTAAGGGGCATTATCTTTGGAATGCAAGGATGATTCAACATATGAAAATAAATAAATGCTATACACCACATTAGCAAAAGAAAGGTAAAACCATGTGATCAATTCAATAGACATGAAGAAATTATTTGACAACATTTTCAAAATCTTTTATAGTAAAACTCTGAACAAAGTAGGTATAGAAGGTATGTACCTCAACATAATAAAGGGCATATTTAACAGCCCCAAAGCTGACATACTGAATTAGGAACAACTGAAAACTTTTTCTCTAAGATCAGGAACAAGACAGGGATGCCACCTTTCATCATTCTTTTTCGACAGAGTATTGAAAGTTCTAGCCATAACGAGTAGGCAAGAGAAAAAACGAAAAGCATCCTAATTAGAAAAGTCTAAGTTAAGTTGTCTCTGTTCATAGGTAACCAGATCTTATACATAACATAGAAAATCATAAAGAATGCACCAAAAAGCTGTTTGAAATAATAGACAAACTCAGTAAAGTTGCAGGTTACAAAACCAACATACAAAAATTAGTATCATTTCTATACATTAATGACAAACTATATGAAAAAATCAATTGAACAATTCAATTACCAGTAGATATAAAATACATGATACACCCAAATAAATGTAACCAAGGAGGTAAAAGATCTCTACATTGAAAACTTTAAAATATTGATGAAAGAAATTGAAGACATAAACAAATGTTAAGGTTTCCTATGCTCATGGATTGAAAGAATTAGTATTATTGAAATGGCCATACTGTCCAAAGCATTCTACAGATTTAATAGAATATCTATCAAAATACCAGTAACATTCTTAACAAAAATAGAAAAAAATCCTTAAATTCCCATGGAACCTTAAAAGCCTCTGAAATACCCAAAGCAATCTCGAACCAAAACATTGACACACAGGCAAATGGAACAGAATAGACAGTGAATAAATAAATTCATACCTACAGCCAACTGATATTTGACAAATGTTTTAAGGACATATATTGGGAAAAAGCCAGTCTCTTCAAGAAATGGGGCTGGGAAAATGGAAAAGCCTCATGCAGAAGAATGTGAGCATACTCCGGCATCTCGCCATATATAAAAATCTACTCAAAATGGTTTAAACACTTAAACACAAAACTGACACTATAAAACTAGTAGAAGAAAACTTAAGGGGATACTTTATGGCACTGGGCTAACCAATATTTTTTATTTGTATTTTTTATAGATTTAGAGATACAAGTGCAGTTATGCTACATTGGTATGTTGCATAGTGATGAAGTGTGGGCTTTTGGTGTACCCATCAACCAAAGAATGTATGTTGTACCAAATACCAAATAGGTAGTATTTTATCCCCTTCCACCATCCCACTTTTGGAGTCTCCAATGTCTGTTTTTCTACTCAATGTGTCTACATGTACACATTGTTTACCTCCCACGTATAAGTGAGAATGTGAAGTTTGTGACTTCCTGTTTCTGAGTCATTTTATTTAGGATAATAGCCAATAGTTCCATCCATGTTGTTGCAAAAAACATTATTGTATTCTTGTTATGGCTGAGTAGTAATCCGTTATGTGTGTAATATATATAAATGTATGTATATATTTATATATGTATTTCTCTCTCTCTTGTCTAGCCCTCTCCTCTCTCTCCGATCTCTCTCTCTCGCCGTCCGCCCGCGACCGCGCGGCTCTCTCTCTTCTTCTCTCTCTATATTATAAATATATATCATATATAAATATATATATCATACAACACACACACACACACCCCACGGCTCCACACTTTGATCATTCAGTCATCACTCAGGACAGTAGGTTGAGTGTATCAACTTGCCATTGAGAAAATAGTGGTTCAATAAACATTAGACATGCAGTTGTCCATTTTGATAAAATAACTCCTTTTGGGAGTAGACTACAATGGAACTTCTGGGGGAAAAAAAGGCAGTTTCTAAATTAGTTTTTGAAAATAAGTTTCTATAGAGTGAATTTATATTGTCAGCACATTAGCAAGTGACCCCTTTCTCCTGCATTCTCACAATATCTTTGTTTTGACTTTTTAATAATAGCCATTCTGAGTGTATAAGTGGTACATCATTGTGGTTTTAATTTGCTTTCTCTGATAATTAGTGATATTGAGCATTTTATTTAAATGTTATTGCGGCTATTGATTCTTCTTCCTTGAAGCCTATGTCATTTTAACATACTAATAGTATTTTCTTTTGAGTAATTTGTATTTCTATAGATTCCTGGTTATTAATCTTTGGATAGCTGATACGGTTGGAAATATCTTTGCTCCCCTTTTGGAGGACTAGTTAGAATTGCTATTACTAAAAGAAAATAGAAAACAAGTGCGTGGTAGGAGTGGAAAAAAGCCCTAGAGATTTTGGTACGGATTTATAAATTATTACAGTGACCTATAGGAAAAATATGAAATTTCAAAAAAGTAACGGCAAACTTCTGATGTATACAAGTAATCCCACATTGAGTAATACGCTCAAAGAAAATAAAATTGGTATTTTGAGAGATTACCGTACTTCCCTGTATCATGCACGTACTATTCTGAAGCCAAAACGAAACAACCAATCTCCAATAAGGTACTAATAGATAAAGAAAGGGGCAGATATACACAATGGAATTATATTCATACAGTGAAAATAATAAAATTTTGCATTTGTCACCATGTAAGTGGACCTGGAGGACATCATTAAGTAAAATTAAGCCAGACACAGAAATACAGTACCATGTGGTTTCACTCATATCTGATCTAAAAAAATGTAGCTTCCTAGAAGCAGAAGGTAGAATATTAAATGTCCACAAACAGGAGAGAAAGGGGGAGACGAGATAGAGAATAGCAAAGTTGTCAACAGTACAAAATACAATAAAATAGTAGAAATAATTCGGTTGTTTATGTACAAAAGTGATAATGACAGTCAATCTTGCCTAGGAGAAAACTTGGCTTTGATATTCTCATAAACAGAGAATGATACACATAAGACTGCAGGTATACTCTATGTAATCTGACAGATGAGATACTCAATGCTTGTGTGTATAATAAAATTTACCTATGAATATTGAACAGTGAATGTGCCAATAAAATGAAAAAAATTAAAAAGGTCAAAAATACTAAATAAAACAATTGTGATGAATATTATTCAAGTTTTAATACCTTATTTTATGTGGACCATTAATCAATTACTAAAAAAAGATTATAGGAATAAATATAAAACCCAAAGCTATGAAACATTTTATAGTAAAAACAGGAAGGACTCTTAATATCCTGAGTTGCAAATATTTGTTAGTGTATTAGTCTGTTTTCACACTGCTCTAAAGAACTGTCAAAGACTGGGTAATTTATAAAGAAAGAGATTTAATTGACTCACAGCTCCACATGGCTGGGGAGGCCTCAAGAAATTTGCAATCATGGTGGAAGGTGAAGGGGAAGCAAGGCACCTTCTTTACAAGGTGGCAAGAAGAAGAACGAATGTGGGAGGGACTACCAAGCACTTATAAAAAGATCAGATCTCATGAGCAATCACTCACTATCATGAGAACAGTATGAGGTAAATCACACCCATGATTCAATTACCTCCATCTGATTCCTCCCTTGATATATAAGCATTATGGGGATTACAATCCAAGATGAGATTTTGGGTGCAGCACACAGCCAAACCATATCATTCTGTTCCTGGCCCCTCTCAAATCTCATGTGCTCACATTTCAAAACACAATCATGCCTTTCCAAAGGACCCCGAAAGTCTTAATTCATTTCAACATTAACCCAAAACTCCATGTCCAAAATCTCATCTGAGACAAGGCAAGTCTCTGATGCTTATGAGTTAGTTACTTCCTAACTAACTTGCTTTTGATCTGCCACCTTGTAACGCATTTTTTGCTTCCCCTTTGCCTGCTACCATGATTGTAAGTTTCCAGAAACTTCCCCAGCCATGTGGAACAGTGAGTCAACTAAATCTCTTTTCTTTGTAAATTACC
Source organism: Rhinopithecus bieti (assembly GCF_001698545.2). Classification (NCBI taxonomy): domain Eukaryota; kingdom Metazoa; phylum Chordata; class Mammalia; order Primates; family Cercopithecidae; genus Rhinopithecus; species Rhinopithecus bieti. Next base: position 33,994 of record NW_016826074.1, read on the forward strand.
CAGTCTCAGGTAGTTCTTTACAGCAGTGTGAAAATGGACTAATACAGTATGGCTGCTAACTTAGTTCACTTGAGCTTCTATGACAAGATACCACAGGCCAGGTGGCTTATAAATAACAGAAATTTATTATCACAGTTTTGGTGGCTGAGATTTCAAGGTCAAGGCACTGACAGATTTGATGTCTGATGAGACCTCATCTGCATCAGAGATGGCACCTTCTTCCTGTGTCTTCACATGATGAAAAAGCCAGGGTAGTTCTCCAGGACCTCTTTTATAAGGGCACTAATCGTAATCATAAGGCTCTGCTCTCATGACCTAATCAACTGTCAATGGAAACCTAAAATGTTCTATTACAGTTGCACTGGGGGAATTTCAACATATACATTATAGGGAACACATTCAGACCATAGCAGCTGCATTTATTGGATATTCTTGGAAAGGTAATACTATAGGAACAAAAATTAGATCAGTTGTTTTCAGGGGCATGGGAGTGGTGGGAGGAACTGAATGAACATGGACATAATAGTACTTTCTGATTATTATGGTGATTACATTATTGTATAGGTTTGTCAGAGCATCAAGGAGTACACTATAAAATGGTGAATTTTACTGTGTGTAAATTATGCCTCTATAAATCTGACAAAAGTGCAAATGACAAACATTTTACTGTTTAAACAAATATGTTGATGTATTATGGGATTTAGAAAATATGCAAAAGCAGAATCTATGACAATACCACAAAACATGGTAAGGGTAAATAGAATTATATTGCTGTAAGATCTAGAAAGATATATTATATATA
>NW_016826074.1:35275-40822 GCF_001698545.2 Rhinopithecus bieti
TGAAAGAAAATAATATTGTATTTGCATAAGAGGAAATATGTAGATTATAATAAACAAAATTTAAAACATGATAACAGCTGAAAAATAAGATGTGCAACATGATTCTAGGCAAATATAATCTAAAGAAGAATGCAGAGTGACATCAGCAAAATGGCACATTAGGAATTGTATAGCTTTCACTCCCCACCTACACAGAAACCCAACTAGCAACTGTCTACAGGTAAGAATACTAACCTGAATATCCCAGAACTTGGGGTTGAGGCTGATACACTCCGTTGGACTACAGAACCAAGAAAATCTATGATCAAATGGTAAGACAAATGGTTCTCTTTGACCGTAAACCCCATCCCCAAGCTAGCACAGGGCCATGCATAGAGAATTCACCTTTACCTATCCCTTCTACAGTGTTATAAGTAAATCGAAGGCAGGCATTTAGCTTCCCCATGATTCTGGGATTCTACACTAGAGACTTACTCCTTTCTCATCTTATGGGAAACAGTGGGAGTGCCACCAGGGTTGGACCACCTTGGGTTAGTTAAAAGCAAAAAAATGTAGTATAGCTTACATAAACTACACCTCAGGTTTTGCTTGCTGCTCTACATTTCTGCCAATGAAGGCAACACACTAAAGAAACTAAAGAAACTAGCTGACAATTATAGCCTGAGATAAACTAGCTGTGTTGACCTGAAGTTTAAGATCTGGGCTTGCAATAGCTACAGTGATTATGGCTTTGGAGATCACACCAGATGATTTTCCCACAATATCTAGAAAGGCTTAGTGTTGAAGAACTTTCCCAAACAAAGCCAGACTGCAAAGACTAAAGTAAATCCTTACTTCTTCAATGCACACACATGGCTGCAGGAGCACAAGGATAGAGAACAAAAACATGACACCACCAAATGGACAAAATAAGGTGCCAGTAACTGCCAATAAATAGATAAACATGTATGAACAGTCTGAGAAAGAATTCAAAATAATTACTTCAGGAAGTGCAGAGAAATTCAAATAAATACAGAGAACAATTCAGAGAACATGTTGCTCACGTAACAATTGTTACATGAGTAAATTGCATGTCATTGGGGTTTGGTGTACAAATAATTTCATCACTGAAGGAGAAAAAAAAGAACTTTGCAACCAAAAATATTTTGACCACAAAACAGTCCTGCAGAAATGAAGGATGGATCGAGATATTCCCAAGCAAACAAAACCTGGGGGAATTTATCACCACCTGACTTGTCTCACAAGAAATGCTAGAAGGATTTCTTCAAGCTGAAGGGAAGGGACATTAGTAAGTAAGAGGAAAACATTTGTAAGTATACAACTCACTGTTGAAAGTGAGTATTTAGTAAAATTTGGAATATTCTAATACTTTAATATCGGTGTGTAAATCACTTAAATCTTTACGATAAAAGCTAAAATAAAAACTATTAAAATAATAGCATTATAAATTGCTAAGGAATATGCAATATAAAAAGTAGTAAATTATGACATGTCATATTCAAAATATGGAAGGAGAGTGGAGTTAAAGTATAGAGTTTTTTTTTCAATTAAAGATACATTGTTATCAGACAGAAAACAACTTGTTATAACTATTAAGTGTTTTTTTCAAGCTTCCGGATAACCACAAGGCAAAAACCTATAGTAGATACTCTAATGATATGAAGCAAGACATCAGAATATACTACTAGAGAAAATAACTATGAAGAAAGACTAAGAGGAAAATTATACAAAACACATAAATTAAAAAACATAAGTTTACAAAAATTTTTTAGGCAATACTTCCTGATTTCCACATATACAATTATGGTATATGTGAAGAAAGACAGTTTCAGTTCTTCTTTTTTGTCTGTATAGATGTTATTTCCTTGTCTTGTTGTATTAGCTAGAAATTCCAGTATGATGTTGAGAAAGGGTGGTGAAAGGGAATATCTTTGTTTTGCTTCTAATCTTGGCAGAAAATTATGTAATTTTTTCTTTTTTTTTTGAGACGGAGTCACACTCTGTCGTCCAGGCTGGAGTGCAGTGGCACGATCTCAGCTCACTGCAAGCTCCGCCTCCTGGGTTCAAGCGATTTTCCTATCTCAGCCTCCTGAGTAACTGGGATTACAAGTGCACACCACCACACCCAGCTGTTTTGCGTGTGTGTGTTTGTTTTCAGTAGTGATGAGGCTTCACCATGTTGGTCATGCTGGTCTCAAACTTCTGACTTCAAGTGATCCTCCCGCCTCAGCCTCCCAAATTGCTGGGATTACAGGTGTGAACCACCGCACCTGGCTGGAAATTCTGTAATTTCTCATCGAGTATGATGTTAGTTGTAAAATTTTAAATTCAAACTTTAATTTTAGGTTCAGAGGGTACAAGTGTAAGTTTGTTACATGAGTAAATTGCATGTCATTGGGGTTTGGTGTACAAATGATTTCATCACCCAATTACAAGCATAGTAGCCAATAGGCAGTTTTTTGAACCTCACCTTTCTCCCCTACTTCACCATCAGGTGAGTCCTGGTGTCTATTGTATACCTCTTTCTATCTACGTGTACTCAATATTTAGCACCCACGAATAAGTGAGAACATGAAATATTTGGGTTCCTGCTCCTTTATTAATTCACTTAGGGTAATGGCCTCCAAATTGATCCATGTCATTGCAAAGGGTATAATTTCATTTTTATGTCTGCATAGTGTTCCATAGAATATGTGTATCACGTTTTCCTTATATAGTCTACTGTTTGTGGGCACCTGGGTTGAGTCCATGTCTTTCCTATTCTGAAAAATGCTGAGATTAACATATGTGTGCAAGTGTCTCTATGGTAGAAAAATTTATACTCTTTTAGATAAATGGCCAGTAACTGGATCGCTGAGTCAAACAGTTTTAAGTTTTTGAGAAATCTCCAGATTGCTTTCCACGGTGGCTAAACTAATTTACATCCTCACCAGCAATGTATAAGTATTTCCTGTTATCTGTAATCTTTTCAACATCTGTTATTTTTTTTTTTTTTTGACTTTTAATAATAGCCATTCTGACAGGTAGGAGATGGCATCGCATTGTGGTTTTGATTTGCATTTCTCTAAAGATTAGTGATGTTGAATATTTTTTCATATGCTTGCTGGCCAAGTGAGTTTCTTCTTTTCAGAAGTTTCTGTTAATATCCTTTGCCCATTTTACTGGGGTTGGTTGTTTGTTTCTTGTTGATTTATATAAATTCCTTACAGATTCTGGATATTAGACCTTTGTTGGATGCATAGATTGCAAGTATTTTTTCCCCATTCTGTAGGTTGTCTGTTAACTCTGTTGAGTTGATAATTTATTTTGCTGTGCAGAAGCTGTATAGTTTAATTAGGTCCCACTTTTGATTTATTTTGGTCTTTGTAAAAATATATTTGCCAAGGCCTATGTCCAGAACGATATTTCCTAGGTTTTCCTCTAGGGTTTCTATATGATAGTTTCAGGTTTTAAACTTAATTCTTTCTTGATTTTGTATGTGGTGAAAGGAAGGAAGTGCAGTATCAATTTTCTGCATAAGGCTATCCAGCAGCATTTGTTAAATAGGTAGTCCTTTTCCAAATGCTTGTTATTTTCAACTTTGTTGAAGATTTGATAGTTGTAGTTATGCAGCTTTATTTCTGAGCTCTCATCTGTTCCATCGATCTATGTGTCTACTTTTGTACCAGTAGCATGCTGTTTTGTTTATGGCATAATTGTAGTATAGTTTCAAGTCAGATAATGTGATGCTTCTGGCTTTGTTCTTTTTACTTAGGACTGCTTTGGACCCGTGGGCTCTTTTTGGCTCTATATGAATTTTCAAATCGATTTTTTTTTCAAATTCTGTAGAGAATGATGTTCATAGTTTGCTATAAATACCGTTGAATCTGTAAATTTCTTTGGACAATATGTCCATTTAACAACATTGATTCTTCCTATCCATGAGCATGGGATGGTTTTCCATTTGATTGTATCATCTCTAATTTCTTTCAGCAGTGTTTTGGTGTTTTGTAATTCTTATTGTGAAGATCTTCACCTACATGGTTAACTGTATTCCTAGGTATTTTATTCTTTTTGGTGCTACTGTGAGTGGAATTGTGTCCTTAATTTCCCACTCTGCCTGGACATTGTTGTTATACAGAATTGCAACTGATTTTGCACTTTGATTTTGTATCCTGAAATTTTACCAAAGTTGTTTATCAGTTGTAGGAGTCTTTGGGCAGAGACTAAGGGGTTTTCTAAGTATAGAATCATATCATCTGTGAAGAGAATTAGTTTGACTTTCTCTCTTCCTATTTGGCTGCCTTTTACTTCTTTCTCTTGCCTGATTGCTCTGGCTTGGAATTCCAATGCTATGTTGAATAGGAGTGATGAAAGTGGGCATTCTTGTCTTCTTCCTATTCTCAAGGGGGATGCTTCCGTCTTTTGCCCTTTCAGTATGATGTTGGCTATGAGTTTTTTATAGGTACCTCTTACTATTTTACAGTATGTCCCTATGATGCCTGGTCTGTTGAGGGTTTTAACATGAAGCGATGTTGAATTTTATTGAAAGCCTTTTCGGCATCTGTTGAGTTCATCATGTGTTTTTTTGTTTGTTTGTTTTAGTTCTGTTTATGTGCTGAATCATATTTATTGATTTGATTATAAGCTTTTTGATGTGCTGCTGGGTTTCATTTGCTAGTTTTGTTTCGTTTTGTGTTGTTTTGTTTTGTTTAGATAGAGGCTTTCTGTATTGCCCAGGCTGGAGTGCAGTGGCATGATCTCGGCTCACTGCAACCTTCACCTCCTGAGTTCAAGCTATTCTCTTGCCTCTCAAGTAGCCAGGATTACAGGAACCTGTAACTACATCTGGCTAATTTTTGTATTTTTTGTAGAGGTTGTTTTTTGCCATGTTGGCCAGGCTGGTCTTGAACTCTTGACCTCAAAGGATCCACCCATCTCGGCCTCCCAAAGTGCTGGGATTACAGGTGTGACCACCATGCCCGGCTGATTTGCTAGTATTTTGCTCACAATCTTTGCATCTATGTTCAACAGGGGTATTAGCCTGAAGTGTTTGTGTGTGTGTGTGTGTGTGTGTGTGTGTGTATCTCCCTCAGGTTTTGGTATCAGAATGATACTGGCCTCCTAGAATACATTAGAGAAGAGTCTTTAATCCTCAATTTTTTTGAAGAGTTTCGATAGGATTGCTACCAGGTCTTCTTCATATGTCTTCTAGAATTTTCTCTGAATGTATCTGGTCCAGGGCTTTTTTTTTTGCTTAGTAGGTTTTAATTACTGATTTAATTTGGAAATTGTTGTTGATTTGTTCAGGTATTTGATTACTTTCTGTTTCAATCTTGAAGAGATACAGTTCTGATATTGTTAAAAACATTTAATTAAAAAACTAATAAAGGTAGAAAAGTCATATTTGTGAAATAAAGATTAAAGAAAACTTTCATTGTAGGAAAGATAACTTGCAAATTGCATTTAAACAACATCCTTCTTTGCTTACAAGCCCTTTAAATCAAAAGAAGATCAGTATGGTAGTTGGGAAAGCCTCCAGTGTTTATTATTATTATTATTATTATT
>NW_016826074.1:42905-46002 GCF_001698545.2 Rhinopithecus bieti
ATAAATAAATAAATAAATAAATAAATAAATAATAAATTTCTGGAACTAGATATGGGGAATTAAAAGCTACATACATTTTTCAATAATGCTACAATGAACATGAGAGTACAGATATCTCTTTGACATACTGATTTCATTTTTTAAAATATGTACCTAGAAGTGGATTGCTGGATTATATAGCAATTGTATGTTTAATTTTTTGAGAAACTTTCATGCTATTTTCAGTAATGGCTGTACTAATTTACATTTCTATCAACAATGTATAAGCATTCCTATTTCTCCACATCTTTGCTAACACACTTTTTCTGTTTTTTTTTTTTTGTTTTTTTTTGTTTTTTTAAACTAACATCCATTCTAACAGGTGTGAGGTGACATTTCATAGTGGTTTTGATTTGTATTTCCCTGGTGATTAATGACGTTGAGCACCTTGGTCATTTGTGTCTCATTTGGAAAAATATGTATTCAAGTTCTTGGCACATTTTAAAATTGAGCTTTTGTTTCTTGCTATTAAGTTGTATGAGTTCCTTATATATTTTGGATAGCAATCCCTTATCAGATCTCATGTTAATTACAGCATTGTTTACTATAGCCAAGATACTGAAACAAATGTCCATCAGTGGATGAGTGGAGAAAATATATAGAGTATTTCCATGAATGGAATACGCTGTTATTAATTTTTAAAAGTAAATATATGCTAATATTTGACATCACATGGATAAATCTAGAAGATGGTATGCTAAGTAAAATAATCCAGACACAGAAAGGAAAAGACTGCATCTTACATATATGTGAAATCTAAAATAAAACTCAGACACAGAGACTTGAATAGCATTTGCCAGGAACAGGGCTGGGGAAGGAAAAGGGAAAAATGGGGAAATATTGGTCAAAGGGTACAAAGTTTCAGTTAGGCAAGATAAGTTCTGAAAATCAAATATACAGCACGGTGACTACAGTTAACAATAATATATTATATACTTGAAATTTGCTAAGACGGTATACGGGTATATGGTGAATGTCCTCATAATGAAAAAAAAAAGAAAATGGTAACTACTTGAGGTTACAGATATGTTAATCGGTCTGATTGTGATTACTTATATCAAAACATCAAGTTGTACATGTTAAATATGTAAAATTCCTATTTGTAAATTATATCTCAATAAAGCTGAAAACAAAAAAAAAGTATAAAAGTTATACACATTTTAAACAAGTACTTTCTAGAGGAAAGTCATCCTCTTTTCTGTACAGTATTTTTAGCTTACATTCCCCAGAAGCAGACTTAGAAACAAGATAAATAATGTAAGTAATTTATGTGGATGCCGATCTCAGGAAACTTATGTAGAAAAGAGAACTGAGACAGAGAGGAGACAGCAGTAAATAAAACATGTTCTTTATTAAGCAACTTATTACTACAGGTAATTGAAGCTTAATTCCCCTGGAGAACTCTTAGGACCAGTATAGAACATGTCCCTCAGAGTTTATCTCACTCACTGAAGAGAGGAGCTGCTTTGTGTTTATGTGGAAGGGATAATTCATTTCGCAGAGATGCAGGTGCTATTAGTTGGAAGTCAGGCTAGAGTGTATTGAAATTGTAAGACTCGAAAACGTGTAATGGAAAGTGTTATGCCACCTTATATATAATTTCACCCCCTACAAACACACACACTCATACACACACATTATCTCTTCCTTCATTTATTTCTTCCTTAACATCTTATTACTACAAATTTTACTCATTTTTAAATTTATTGTTTGTACATTCTCTCTAAAGTACCAGCTATATTAGAGAAAATATATCGCCTAATTTTCTCTGCTATTTTCCAGTGTTTGACCTGACTTCCACTTATCACAAAAAATTAGTGAGAACTTTAACCCTGGTATATTATAGTGAAAAATTCCTGGTGTTATACCTCAGGCTTGGAAGCCCTTTGGTGAGAGGGATAAACTATATAAACTCTGAGCCTGCAGTTAAAGGGCTTCTTATAAAGTTAAGGAACTTTAAATGTAGTGTATTGTAGTGGTTGAATGAATTGGACTGTAGTCAAATTCCAATTCTCCTACTTAATGGTTAAGTGACTTGAAGATTGAGCTCTTGATCTCTATGTTTTTTTTCATAATACCAGGAAACAATAATCATACTTTTTTAATGCAGTTTTTAACAAGGAAGACTACATTTAACACCATGTTTACTGAGACAAATGTAATAGAATGTTAAGTAATTATTTGGATGATAAAGTCAATATACCACTATTCACTCAGTATTCTGATTCAACTTTTCCTGAGTAAATCTTCCCTCATAATTCTCTGTTACTTTACTTGGAGCAGGGGTCATTGTAAACTTTGCCTGCAAAAAGCCAGAAAGTAAATATCTTAGGCATTGCAGGCAGTAAAGTCTCTCTCACAATGACTCAACTCTGCTGTTGGAGGGTTAAGCCAGCCATGGACAATATGTACAGGAATAGGTGTGATAGTAGTCCATGCAAAATTAAAATACCAAAATAGGTGGTAGGCCAGATTAGGGCAATAGCTATTACTTTAATGACCCCTGGCATAGAGCATATAGCCTAATGTTAAAACTGAGGATAAGATTATGCCAAATATTTTTTCAGAAGTATTCCTTTATGTAAGAATACTATATAATTTTAAAAAGTTTTAGATGTTTGAAAATGAGTTTTTCCTTAATAGTTCACCTACTAAATAAATAAAACAAAATCATGATATTATAACTTATAAATTTTCATTTTATGCTAAAAAATGTATCTGATATTTTTAGGGTTGTTTTAAATAAAGGCATGTAAAATATTACCAGGTAAATCACTGTGAAAATGAATTGAATTGAAAGTAAAGGACAGGAAACACATCGACTAAGAAATACACTGCACCATAACAGATGTTGTTTAATTTGAATCAATGCAATGAAAACCAAAGTTAAAGAACATCTGGAAAATTTCCCAAAATCTATACGAAGATTAATTCAAGGTGGATTAGAGACTTAAATGTTAGACCTAATACCATAAAAACCCTAGAAGAAAATCTAGGTAGTACCATTCAGGACATAGGCATGGGCAAGGACTTCATGTCTAAAACACCAAAAGCAACG
>NW_016826074.1:46455-52300 GCF_001698545.2 Rhinopithecus bieti
AAAAAAAAAAAAAAGAAAAGCCAACTATCTCTGTTCTTGACACTTGAATCTTTTCTAAATTACTATAGCTTCTTTTATAATTAAAAAAAATCTTTCAAGTGTCTCACTTAAGATGGAAAAAAATACATATTTAATTACAGAATGAGAAAATATAGAGGAAAAGCTTACCCTCATGTAAGAATTTTGAAGGGCTCAAAAAAGGTCTGTCTGCCTGAAAGTTCACTTATTCATACTATATACTCAAAGCTTGATATCAGCATCATTACTTTTAAAGGAATATTCTGTGTTAATAGACAAATACCCTGAGAAGAACTTTGTTTTTAATCAAAGTTACAGTTTAGCATTAGTATACTATCTCCTTTTTAATTAACAACTGGCTAAGAAAAGCACAAATGCAATTGAAGTTAATGAAGGAAATGTGGTTAGAGTGCAGAGAATGCACCACTACATTCCTATTTTCCTCTTCTATTCCTAACAGTAGAGCTTATAACTCGCTCCACCCACAGACTTATCATTTTTTTATAGCAAAAATTTTCAGCAGCATCTCTTGGGAATATTGCTAAAAGGTAGTTGCTTGGGTGCCACTTTAGTTATATTGAAATTAAAGGAGTGGGTTTCAGAAACACACATTTCTAAGAGCAACACAGATGATTCTAATATACAGTCAGAGTTAAGGATGACTGTTCTAAGACCTTCCCTGGGCATATCTTTCTGCTTGGAGGACATTTCCTTATCCTATAGATAAAGAAAATTATTAAGAGCAGAAAAGATTGAGTAAACTCATATCAAATGTAGGCAGTCACTTTACCTCAAGATTGTTGGCATTTTAAGCATTCCAACCCAATAAATAAAGTCCACCACCCTGTGTATACTTTTCTACTCAGGAGTAATTCTTCTAGGGTAACTTTTCGTTGACATATTAAAATTAAATATGGAAATATACATGAATATTAAGATGCATATTATCCACTTCAGAATCTTAGCAAAATTTAGTTCAGGCTCAGATTTTGGCCAATTGATTTCTTGAAAATATCATAAATCCTATTTATGTCCTCAGTTTTTTGAACTGGACCACCACATACTTCCATAGCCATTGGAGCTTGACAGCTAAGGCTTTTGCTGCCCACAGACATAGTGAAAATCCTGGATAAGTGAAGGTTGAAAAATCCATAGTAATCAGAACTTTTTCGTTTCTAAGTGATAGAGCTGGTTGTGCAATGGTAAAGGTCAGTAATATCTGACTTCAGAAAATACTAGACTCAAGTTCTCAAACAATGTAACGAAGAATTTATCGCTCCAGCTCAAGGCTGTCCTGTTCTCTATGCTAGCTTCACTCTCAAGCATACTATTTCCACAGAATAACGTGGCTCCCGGAATCTCCAAACTTAAATTGTACTAGCTCAGGAGACCCCATGAAAAGATAATTTTCTCTTCCCAGTAATTCAAGTAGACATTACATAATTTGTTCTGATTGCATGAACGTGAAATCATATGCTTATCCCTGTTCCAATCATTGTGCCAGAAAGATGAAATACGTATATTGCCTGGATCTATTTCTTGTGATACATTTCGATCTAGAGTGGTAAGACTAGCCCCACCAAACCACAAAAAATGAAATCAACAATAATACCTAATGTTAAATTGGCACTATGTGTGAAACACGTTTCTACATGCTTTACAGATATTAACAAATTTAATCCTTATTACAATCCTACGGAAGGTGAGAAAATATTATTATTTTATGGAGGAGAAAACCGATAAACAATAAAGTAACTTGTCTACAGTTACATAGTTGTGAAGTAGTAAAGCAAGGATTTGAACCCAGGTAGTGTCGAAACAAAATTAACACTTAACTAATACACTACGCAAAAGAGATAAATGAAAGGCCACGGAAACATTAGCCTGCTGTTAACAAAAGAGGGGACAATGTAAGGTGGATAAGAATAAATTATGTCCACTATGTAGAACAGTCTGAAAAGAACATTAATATTATTGGGTCAGTGACAAAGATGAAGCAAAAAAATTTTTTTAGGCTGCCAGGAAATGTTTTAGTTCACGAAACATTCCTGTATCTGCTTTCGATATTCATACTTTCTAGTGCAGTTTAATTGTTTCCTGAAGTCACTGTCTTTACAATTCTATTTTAAAGAAGTTTTATTTAATATTATTTTATAGCAAACATTCACACCACACACCCATACAATATTTCATTTCAACCAAGAGGGATTCGTTCTCTCTCCTTCACTGCAAAGAATTGCAGGATAATTCCAAAGAGCTTTTGCTGGAACCAAGTAGTTGATGGACAATTGCCTTCCTGGAACCAATGTCCATTTGAATCTATTTATTTAAGTTTTTAATTAACAGCTATTGTTTTATCACAGGTGTGTATGCTTATCTCGAGGATGCTTTCCCTATGAAGGAATGATGCCAAGATAGTTAAATTGGAAAATAATCCCATACAAATTTTTTTCTCATAATTATCAGTCAGAAACAGGAAATTCAGCAACAGATTTATTATTTTAGAAAACAAAGCCACTGAATTAGAATTTAGCATGGCTTCCTGAATACTTTCTACCATTACACTTCCCACACCAACACACATGCAGACATACACTAACTCTTTTTATTTATGTTTCTTTATTTATTTTACTTTGATATGTAGTTCATGGCACTTTCCTCTCAATTCTACAAAGGAAAATATCTTTGGCATACAGACATGTATTTGGCATTTTAAAAGTCTCCATATCCAAACAGCTGGCAAGCAGAATGTGAGAGTGAAACAGTCTCCTTTCAATCTTGGCAGAAACTTACATATTTAGAATCTGGAAAATGCCAGTTGCCTAACAGTACTATCATGTCCCAACAGAAAGTGGAAAAAATGCTGTATTTAACTTGGAATAGAGAGGGAAATTATACCTAAATTAATCACTTAAGTTTCAATGTGTTCAATTTCAATGTTTCCATTCTTTAAAAAGAAAAAAAAAAAAAGGTCAGGAACGGTGACTCACGCCTGTAATCCCAGCACTTTGGGAGGCCAAGGTGGGCGGATCACAAGGTCAGGAGTTCGAGACCATCCCAGCTAACATGGTGAAACCCCGTCTCTACTAAAAATAGAAAAAATAGCCGGGCGATGTAATTGTGAGGCTTTCTAGCCATGTGAAACTGTGAGTCCATTAATCTCTCCCTTTTTTTAAAATAAATTACCCACTCTCGGGTATTTATTCATAGCAATAAGAAAATGGACTAATACAATAAATTGGTACTGATAGAGTAGGGTACTGCTATTAAGATACCTAAAAATGTGGAAACAATTTTGGAACTGGGTAACAAGCAGAGGTTGGAAAACTCTGGAGGGCACAGGACAATATAGAAAAATGTGGGAAAGTTTGGAATTTCCTAGTGACTTGAAGGGCTCAGAAGACAGGAAGATATGGGAGAGTTTGGTACTTCCTAGACAGTTGTTGAATGGCTTTGATCAAAATGCTGATAGTGATGTGGACAATAAAGTCCAGTCTGAGGTGGTTCAGATGGAGATGAGGAACTTGTTGGGAACTAGAGCAAAAGTGACTCTTGCTATGCTTTAGTAGAAAGACTGGTGGCATTTTGTTCCTGCCCTAGAGATCTGTGAAACTTTGAGAGAGAAGGTTTAGGGCAGAAATGTCTAAGTGGCAAAGCATTCAAGAGGAATCAGAGCATAAAAGTTTGGAAGATTTGCAACCTGACCATGCGATAGAAAATAAAAACTCATTTTCTGGGGAGAAATTGAAGCCTGCTACAGAAATTTGCATCAGTAACCAGTAACGGAATGTTAATTACCAAGACAATGGGGAAAATGTCTCTAGGGCATGCCAGAGACCTTAGCAACAGCCCCTCCCATTACAGTCCCACAGGCCTAGGAGGGAAAAATGGTTTCCTAAGCCAGATCCAGGGACCCCTGCTGTATGCAGCCTAGGGACTTACTGCCCTGAATCCCAGCTGCTACAGCCATGGCTAAAAGGGGCCAAGGTACACCTCAGGCAGTGGCTTCAGAGAATGCAAGCCCAAGCTTTGGCATCTTCCATGTGGTGTTGAGCCTCTACATGCACAAAAATCAAGAATTGAGGTTTGGGAGCCTCTGCCTAGATTTCAGAGGATGTATGGAAATGCCTGGATGTCCAGGCAAAAATCTGCTGCATGGGTGAGGCTCTCATGGAGAACTTCTGCTAGGGCAGTGCAGAAGGGAAATGTGGGGTTGAAGACCCCACATAGAGTCCTCACTGGGGCACCTCTTAATGGAACTGTGAAAAGAGAGCCACTGTCCTCCAGACCTCAGAACGGTATATCCACTGACAGCTTGCACCATGCACCTGGAAAAGCTGCAGCTACTCAACGTCAGACAGTGAAAGCAGCTGGTATGGGGGGTATACCCTGCAAAGCCACAGGGGCAGAGCTGCCCAAGGCCATAGGAGCCCACCTGTCGCATCAGCATGACCTGGATATGAGACATGGAGTCAAATGATATCATTTTGGAACTTTAAGGTTTAATGAATGCCCTATTGGATTTTGGACTTGCTTGGAGCCTGTGGCCCCTTTGTTTTGGCCAATTTCTTTCATTTCAAACTGGTATATTTACCCAATGTCTGTAATTTAACCCCCATTGTATCTAGGAAGTAAATAACTTGCTGTTGATTTTACAGGCTTGTAGGCTGAAGGAACTTGCCTTGTCTCAGATGAGACTTTGGACTATGGACTTTTGAGTTAATGATGAAATGAATTAAGACTTTGGGGGACTGTTGGGAAGGCATGATTGTATTTTAAAATGTTAGGACGTGAGATTTGGGAGGGACAAGGGGCAAATGATCTGGTTTGACTGTGTCTCCACCCGAATCTCATCTTCTATTGCAGCTCCCATAATCCCATGTGTCATGGGAGGCACCTGGTGGGGGGTAATTTGTGGGGTTGGGTTTTTCCCATGCTGTTCTCATGATGTGAGTAAGTCTCATGAGATCTGCTGGTGTTATAAAGGGCAGTTCCCCTGCATGTGCTCTCTTGCCTGCCGCCATGTAAGACTTGCCTTTGCTTCTCCTTCATCTTCCACTATGATTATGAGGCCTCCCCAGTCATGTGGATCTGTGAGTCCATTAAACCTTTTTTTCTTTATAAATTACTGAGTCTTGGGTATTTATTCGTAGCAGCATGAAAATGGATTAATACAATATTGAAAAGTCAATGTATTCTGTCATTGGGTGATTGGGGTTTGTGAGGTGGGTAATGATATTTCATGCAATTGCTTTTCATACTCTTTTTAGGTGGTTGTGAGAATATTTGATCTCAGGCCTGAAGACATTCTCTAACACTCTTTTTCCAGAATAATAAAAGTGATAGGTTGATCTTCTTCTGGCTCCATCTGTCCTATCTCAATTGGCTAGAATTCTGAAGGGGGTTGCTCCTGGAAGTGATTGGTAACACAAACTTACAATAGTACCAAGAATAATTAACTTTAAGGCTTAGAAACTACTTTGGAGTCATGACTGACAACTTATTACTTTTGATTAATTAGATATTTGTGTTTGAGGATTTTCTAACCAAAATATTAAAATATTTTAATGATAATTTATTTTTTCTTTCAGGATTCAAAAGGCATTTCAGGAGGTGATGTCAGTGAAAATGGCAGAGTAAAACTTCCCAAAATTCTCTCTTCCATAAAAGCACTGAGAATATAAATTAAAATTTCAGAATTAACATTTTGAGAACACCATACAGAAACCAAGAACTTGTAAAATTTGGGGAAGAATTTATTCAACAAAATAAAAAAAGTTAATCTCAGTAAGAACAGTAGCCTATGGGGTCTTTTAACTTGTCCTGT
>NW_016826075.1:0-1076 GCF_001698545.2 Rhinopithecus bieti
GTGAACTAAGGTAGTGATGAAGCTTTTTTATCATTTGAACAAGTAGAGGTAGCAAACAAGGGAGTAGTAAGCAGGTTTTATTACTATTATAACTTTTATTATAAGAGTTTTAAATCCTCCTAATGCTGGGAACTAATTTTTAAATATGGCTTCAGGGTCGAATTCGTGCTACACTTGTACGGGCACATGTGTCAGTTTTGTATATTTTTAACTATGTCTTTAACTACTTGCCTTTGATTATCTATGTGTAGACAGTAATTAGTAAGGTTAAATTTCTTATAGACCTCTCTTTCAGCTGCTAGCAAGTAGTTGAGAGTCAATCTATTTTGATAGATAGCATTTCTTATCTGAGTTTCTTGATAGGCCAGAATAGTCAAGGCTTGACCGGTTTTATTAGTGATGATTTTTAAAACAGCTTGCAATGATATGATTCGGTTGAGCATGTCAATGGGGGTCCAGTATCCCTATGAGCCATCTTATGTCTAAGTGGCAGGTCTATAATATTGTATAATTTTTTAGGAGGTCATTTATCATTTTAATTACCTATGGCTATACTTCATTTTCCATGGGAAGCATAGACAGGGAAGCTCAGGAATTCACCTGTTTTTATGGGCAGTAGGAAGAAAGATGGTTTAATAGTGCCAGTAACATAACTACCTGTCCACTGGTCAGGCAGCTTAGTGTAGGCTCTATGTCTACATATCCAGTATAACCCAGTGGGGGCAGTCCAGTCCCAGTAGAATTCTGGGTGGGCCCAGACAGTCTGCAACCTTCAAATTTACTGAATGGATCTCTTTCTGTGTAATTGGAACTCCACCATGTAACTGTTTTTTTGGTACCATTATACAGTTTTTGCCCCAGACAACTAAGTCTTCCTACAGAATGACTGAATTTTTCCTTTTTTAGCTATGCAATATTGTCCAATAGTTGAGACTTTTAGAACCTAGAGATGATTAGGGTGACCCTTTTGGGCCAGGAATTCATCAGGAACTGGGTCTGTAGGCACTAATTCTCAGGTTTCTTATGGCCATTGATCTCTTACTATAGTTTCTCCACAAACATAACATGAAGTGACA
>NW_016826076.1:0-3933 GCF_001698545.2 Rhinopithecus bieti
ATTTGCATTTCTCTGATACCAGTGATGATGAGCATTTTTTCATGTGTCTGTTGGCTGCATAAAGTCTACTATTATTATTGTGTGGGAGTCTAAGTCTCTTGGTAGGTCTCTAAGAACTTGCTTTATGAATCTGTGTACTCCTGTATTGGGTGCATTTATATTTAGGATAGTTAGCTCTTCTTGTTGAATTGATCCCTTTACCATTATGTAATGGCCTTTTTTGTCCCTTTTGATCTTTGTTGGTTTAAAGTCTGTTTTATCAGAGACTAGGATTGCAACCCCTGCATTGTTTTGCTTTCCATTTGCTTGGTAGATCTTCCTCCATCCCTTTATTTTGAGCCTATGTGTGCCTTTGCACATGAGATGTGTCTTCTGAATACAGCACATTGATGGGTCTTGATTATTTAACCAATTTGCCAGTTTGTGTATTTTAATTGGAGCATTTAGCCCATTTACATTTAAGGTTAATATTGTTAACAGGTCATTTAAGGTCTTCTGTACACTGTTTATCCTAGTTAGTCATTTGTCTAATCTTTTTTCAAGGTTTTTTAGCTTCCTTGCAATGGGTTAGAGCACGCTTGTTTAGCTAGGAGTGGTTTATTATTACCTACCTTCTGAAATCTTCTTCTGTCAACTTTTCATAGTCATCCTCCATCCAGCTTTGTTCCATTGCTGGTGAGGGGCTGCCATCCTTTGGAGGAGAAGAGGTGCTTTGATTTTACAATTTTCAGCTTTTCTTCTCTGGTTTCTCCACATCTTTGTGGTTTTATCTACCTTTGGTCTTTGATGTTGGTGACCTACATATGGGGTTTTGGTGTAGATGAACTTTTAGTTGATGTTGATGCTATTCCTTTGTGTTTGTTAGTTTTCCTTCTAACAGTTAGGTCCCTCAGCTGCAGGTCTGTTGGAGTTTGCTGGAGTTTCACTCCAGACCCTGTTTGCCTGGGTATTACCAGCAGAGGCTGCCGAACAGCAAATATTGCAGAACAGGAAATATTGCTGCCTGATCCTTCCTCTGGAAGCTTTGTCCCAGAGGGGCAGCCACCTATATGAGGTGTCTGTCAGCCCCTACTGAGAGGTGTCTCCCAGTTAGGCTACACGGGAGTCAGGGACCTACTTGAGGAGGCAGTCTCTCTCCATTCTCAGAGCTCAAACACCATGCTGGGAGAACCACTGCTCTTTTCAGAGCTGTCAGACAGGGACATTTAAGTCTGCAGAAGTTGTCTGCTGCCTTTTGTTCAGCTATGCCCTGCCCACAGAGGTGGAGTCTAGATGCAGTAGGCCTTGTTGAGCTGAGGTGGGATCCACCCAGTTTGAGCTTCCTGGCTGCTTTGTTTACCTACTCAAGCCTTATCAATGGCAGACACCCCTCCCCCAGACAGGCTGCTGTCTCGCAGATCCATCTCAGACTGCTGCACCAGCAGTAGTAAGGCTCTGTGGGCATGGGAGCTGGCACATTAGGCAAGGGAGAGAATCACCTCGTCTGTCGGTTGCTAAGACCTTGGGAAACAGCACCATATTTGAGCGGGAGTGTCCCATTTTTCCAGGTAGTCTGTCATGGCTTCCCTTGGCTAGGAAAGGGAAATCACCTAACACCTTGCACTTCCCTGGTGAGGAGACACCTCATCCTGCTTTGGCTTGCCCTCCATAGGCTGTACCCACTGTCCAGCCAGTCCCAATGAGATGAACCAGGTACCTCAGTTGGAAATGCAGAAATCACCTGTCTTCTGCATCGATCCTGCTGGGAGCTGCAACCTGGAGCTGTTCCTATTTGGCCATCTTGGAACGCCCTCCACCTCTGTTTTCATAAGGGATGTTTTCTGTAATTTTTATTTTTGTACTGCCTTTGTCTGGTTTGGGTATCAGGGTAATAGTAGCTTCAGAATAATAGCCTCTATTTTCAGCAAGATATTGTAGAAACATGTTAATTCTTCAAGTGTTTGGTAGAATTCTGCAGTAAAACTATTTTGGTCTGGATATTTCTTTTTTAGACACTTTAAAACTAAGAATTCAATTTATTTGACAGTTTATAGGGCTATTCAAATTCTCTATTCCATATTGAAGGAGTTGTGGTAGTTTAATTTTTTGAGGAATTGGTCCATTTCATCTAAGTATGTAAGGCTGTTCTTAGCATTCTCTTATTATCCATTTGATGCCTGCAGAGTCTACAGTGATATCCAGTATTTCATTCCCGATATTTGTAAGTCATGTCTTCTCTCCCTTTATTTTTTCAGCCTTGCTAGAGGTTTGTCAATTTTATTGATCGTTCAAAGAACCAGGACTTTTTTTCACAGATTTTTTCTATTGTTTTTCTGTTTTAAATTTTATTTATTTCTGCTTTTATGTTTATTTCCTTCTGCTTAGCTTGTGTTTATTTTGCTCTTCTTTTTCTAGGTTCTTGAGGTAGGACTTATATTATTGGTTAGAGACTGCCTTTTTGCAAATGTAAGCATTTGTTGCTGTACATTCATCTGTCAGTATTTCATTAGCCATATCTCACAGATATAAATATATTGTGTTTTCCTTTTCATTCAGTTCAATGTATTTTTAGATTTCCTTCAAGCATCCTTTTTGACTAATATTTTGAAGTGTCTTGTTTAGATTCCAAGGGCTTGAAAAAGTTCTTGTTCATTTTCTAGTTTGATTCCACTTGTCATTGGAGAGCACACTCTGTATGATTTCAGTTCTTTCAGATTTGTTGAGGTTTGCTTTATGGCCCTAGATATGGTTTAATTTAAGGAATGTTCCATGGGACCTTAAAAATAATATGTATTTGGAATATATATTCCACTGTTGCTGGGGGGTGTGTTCTATACATATCCTTTAGATACTGTTGATTGATTGTGTTGTTAAATTCTAAATTCTTGCTGATTCTCAGTCTAGTTGTTGTAACAATTGTTGAAGGATGAGTGTAGAAGTGTACAAGTATAGTTGTGGATTGGTCTATTTCTCATTTTAGTTTTGAAAGATTTTGCTTTACATATTTTGCAGCTCTGTTTTTTAATGCATGTACATTTAAAATCCATGTCTTCTTGGTGGATGGACCCTTCTGTTATTACATAGTGTCCCTGTATGTTTTTGGTAATTGTATTTACTCTGAAGTCTAATATGTCTGATATTAATATAGCCATTCATGTTTTCCTTAGATTGATGTACTATGATGTATGTTTTTCCAATCTTCTATTTTAAGCTTGATTATAGTGTTTTAATTTACATGAGTTGTTTTTGTAGATAGCTTATGGTTAAGTAGTGTTTATTAATCCAGCCTTTCACTATCTGTCTTTTAATTGGTGTACTTAGATTATTTATAATTAAAGTAATTATTGTTATGTTAGGGCTATGTATGCTTATTTACTTTTTGTTTTGTTTGTTCTCTGTTTTTTTCTTCTATTTTCTTGTCCCCACCCTACTATGGATTACTACAGTATACATATAGAACCACATCAAACAGTGCCATAGTTCTTGCTTCAAATATAAAACATAATCAGAAAAATAAAAATGAGAAGGAAAGTCTATTGTATTTATCCATTTTTTCTCCATTTTTTATTCTTCCTGAAGTTCAATATTTCTTTTATTGTTTCCTTGCTGTATAGAGAGCTTCCTTTAGTCATTCTTTTAGGGTAGGTCTGCTGGCAACAAATTCTCTTAGTTTTCCTTCATATGAGAATCTCAATTTTCCCTTGATTTCTGAAGTGTATTTTCACTGAATACAGGAATCTGGATTGACAGTTCATTTCTTTTAGCACTTGAAAAATACTGTCACTTCCTTCTGCTCTCCATGATTTATATGAAAAATACGTATCATTCAAATTGTTTGTCCCTGCAAGTAAGATGTCATTCATCTCATTATTATCAATATGCTTTCATTGTCTTTATTTTTCAGAAGTGTGATTATGATGTGTCTTACTGGGGATTTTTTTTTTTTATTATTTG
>NW_016826076.1:4903-7681 GCF_001698545.2 Rhinopithecus bieti
CTACAAACAGTGTAAAAACATTCCAGTCTCTCCACAGCCTTGTCAGGATCTATTGTTTCTTGACTTTTTAATGCTTGCCATGCTTACTGGTGTGAGACGGTATCTCATTGTATCCTGAGACTTTGCTAAAGTTGCTTATCAGCTTAAGAAGTTTTAGGGCTTCAAATCAAAAAAACTTTGGTTTCTTGATTTACATTTCTTTAATAATCAGTGATGACGAGCTTTTTTTCATATGTTTGTTGACTGTGTAAATGTCCTCTTTTGAGAAGTGTCTGTTCATATGCCTTGCCCACTTATTGATGGGGTTGTATTGTTTTTGCCTTGTAAATTTGTTAAAGTTACTTGTAGATTCTGGATATTAGAACTTTGTCAGATGGGTAGTCTGGATATTAGACCTTTGTCAGATGGGTAGATTGCAAAAATTTTCTCCCATTCTGTATGTTGCCTATTCACTCTGATGATAGTTTCTTTTGCTGTTCAGAAGCGCTTTAGTTTAATTAGATCCTATTTGTCAATTTTGGCTTTTGTTGCCATTGCCTTTGACATTTTTGTCATGAAATAAGTCTTTGCTATGCCTATGTCCTGAATGGTATTGCCTAGATTTTCTTCTAGGGGTTTTTTTTTTGAGATGGAGTTTCGCTCTGTCGCCCAGGCTGGGGTGCAGTGGCTGGATCTCAGCTCACTGCAAGCTCGGCCTCCTGGGTTTACACCATTCTCCTGCCTCAGCCTCCTGAGTATCTGGGACTACAGGCGCCCACCACCTCGCCTGGCTAGTTTTTTGTATTTTTTTTAGTAGAGACGGGGTTTCACTGTGTTAGCCAGGATGGTCTCGATCTCCTGACCTCATGATCCACCCGTCTCGGCTTCCCAAAGTGCTGGGATTACAGGCTTGAGCCACCGCGCCTGGCCTCTTCTAGGGTTTTATGTCTTTGCGTTTTACATTTAAGTCTTTAACCCACCTTGAATTAATTTTGTATAAGGTGTAAGGAAGGGGCCAGTTTCAGTTTTCTGCATATGGCTAGCCAGTTTTTCCAGCAACATTAATTAAATTGGGAACCCTTTCCATATTGCCTGTTTTTGTTTGGTTTCTTGAAGTTCAGGTGGTTGTAGATACATGGTGTTATTTCTGAGGTCTCTGTTCTTTCCCATGGGTCTATATGCCTGTTTTGATACCAGTACCATGCTGTTTTGGTTACTGTAGCTTGTAGTATAGTTTGAAGTCAGGTAGCATGATGTCTCCAGCTTTGTTCTTTTTGCTTAGTATTGTCTTGGCTATATGGTCTCTTTTTTGGTTTCATATAAAATTTAAAGTAGTTTTTTCCAATTCTGTGAAGAATGTCTATGGTAGTTTGATGGGAGTAGCATTTAATCTACAAATTACTTTGGACAATGTGACCATTTTAACAATATTGATTCTTCCTACTCATGAGGATGGAATGTTTTTCCATTGGTTTGTGTCCTTCCTTATTTTCTTGAGCAGTGGTTTGTAGTTCTCTTTGAAGCATTCCTTTACTTCCCTCATTAGCTGTATTCCTAGATATTTTTTTCTCTTTGTAGCAATTGTGAATGGGAGTTCATTCATGATTTGGCCCTCCACTTGTCTATTGTTGGTGTATAGGAATGCTTGTGTTTTTTGCACATTGATTTTGTATCCTGAGACTTTGCTAAAGTTGCTTATCAGCTTAAGAAGTTTTAGGGCTGAGACGATGGAGTTTCCTAAATATAGAATTATGCCATCTGCAAACAGACAATTTGACTTCCTCTCTTCCTATTTTAATACACTTTATTTCTTTATGTTGCCTCATTGCCTTAGCTAGAACTTCCAATATACTATGTTGAATAGGAGTGGTGGAAGAGGGCATCCTTGTCATGTGCTGGTTTTCAAAGGGAATGCTTTCAAGTGTTTCCCATTTAGTATGATATTGGCTGTGGTGTTTTCATAAATAGCTCTTATTATTTTTGAGATATGTTTCTTCAATACCTAGTTTATTGAGAGTTTTAACATGAAGGGATGTTGAATTTTATCAAAGGCTATTTTTCTCTCTTCAGGTTCACTAATTCCTTCCTCTGCCCCCTCCATTCTGCTCTTGAGGTCACCTGTAGTTTCTTTTACATTATCACACTTTTCAGTTTTCAAATTTCCATTTGGTTCTTTTTTATATCTTCTGTGTCTTGCTGAGGCTTTCTATTTCTTTGCTAAGACTCTCTAAGCTTTCATTTGTTTTGAACATATAAATAATTTTGTGGGATGCACATCTTTATGGCACTGCTTTAAATATTTAAAATATTTAAAAGACAAAGAAGGGCATTATATAATGGTAGAGGGATCAATGAAGTACAACGAGCTAACGATCCTAAATATATATGCACCCAACACAGGAGCAACCAGATTCATAAAACAAGTTCTTGGAGACCTACAAAGGGACTTAGACTCCCACACAATAATAAAGGGAGGCTTTAACACCCCACTGTCAAGTCAATATTAGACAGATCAAGGAGACAGAATATGAACAAGGATATTCAGGACTTGAACTCAGCTCTGGACCAAGAGGACCTAACAGATATCTACAGAACTCTCCACCCCAAATCAACAGAATATATATTCTTCTCAGCACCACATAGCACTTATTCTAAAATCGACCACACAATTGGAAGCAAAACACTTGTCAGCAAATGCAAAAGAATGGAAGTCATAACAAACAGCCTCTCAGATCACAGTGCAATAAAATTAGAACTCAGAATTAAGAAACTCACTCAAACCACACAACTACATGGAAA
>NW_016826077.1:0-263 GCF_001698545.2 Rhinopithecus bieti
AGACACAGACACAGAGACACACACAGACACACACACACACACTCAGACACACACAGACACACACACACACACACACACACAGACACACACAGACACAGACATACACACAGACACACACAGACACACACAGACACAGACACAGAGACACACACAGACACACACAGACACACACAGACACACACAGACACACACACAGACACACACACACACACACACACACAGACACACAGACACAGACACACACACACAGACACACACAGACA
>NW_016826078.1:0-6942 GCF_001698545.2 Rhinopithecus bieti
CATATCTAAAATTCTACAAATGATAATTATTCCCAAAATAATGATAATCTTTTGTTTACAAAATCCCAGAAAACACTGAAAATGAAAATTTCTCTTCCTATGTTAATTTTCCATAAGTAAAATATCCTAACAAAATATATTTCAAAGATTGTATAAGTTTTAGGTTGAAAGAAGTATATGCAAGTTTAGGCAGAAAGACTGGTGTGGTAACTATGAAGAGAATTCTTTATGGAAGTCTAGGTTCACAAATCCTTTTCATACTTTGTCCATTAAAATTAAAAGTTTGCAAAAGCACTAAAGGTCCTTTTAAGAATACATAGGAATTGTAAGAGGCCAATTACTTATTTTCAGTCTTTTATTAGATCTGGGTGCCAAGGCATATCTATCTACCTTGTCTAAAACCAATAGCAGCAAGAACCAAAGATGCAAAAACTTTAGCTAATTTAGTTATTGGGTCTCCACTAAACTTACCGGTTCCCCAAACTATGTGTAATATTCTATAGACAGGAAATCCTCAGCACTTCTTGGCTAGTCACCTACTCTCCTATGAAACATCATCGCTTTCCCCTCAACACATCCCTGTGCATTGCTGCACCTTCCTCCTTTGCCTGACAAAGAAAAGTATATGATTTCTTAACTGTGTTAGGCAATTATCCATATCCTGCACAGGCCTTCTAAAGACATCCTTGGATATCCTTGGTTTAATTCTGTTTGTGGTTCTTACTGAAAAAGAAAAGCTATTAACTGGCAAGTGAGTTCTGCTACCTCAGACTGGAATTTACCCTTGAAATGTAAGTTTCTCTCAGAAATTAAATCTGTTCATTTGGTTAAGTTACTTATCCTTGTCTGGTCCTGCCATCTGACAAAATATGAATGAGCAAATATTTATACTGGTCACAGGTGTGGTTTAGGGTTAGTCCATAACTTTGAAATGTTATATAAACAGAGTTTTCAGGACTCTGTTAGAGAGGTCTCTCTGTTAGAGAGATAAAGAAACTAGAAATGTTTGCTAATTAACTTAAAGAGATTGCCATCATAAAAGTGGGGGTTAGAAAAATTATTTTATGTATTACAATAGCAAAGACAAATTGGCAATTATATAGAATCAACATTGATGGGATAATTTTACAAATATTGCCACACACTCAGATGATGCCTCTAGTTTTGCTACCAACAGGTACAAGCTGCATTTCCAGAACACACACCTAAGCAGCCTCTGCATGACCTAATACCTGGAGATCTGTTCTTCTGGAAAAAAGTCATTGAGGAAACACTGTCCTTAGGCAGCAGTGGAAAAGACCTTATCAGATACTGTTAACAACATCATTTCATCCAAACTACAAAGGAAGACAACTTCTGTTCAAGACACCATTAGTTTTCCAATTCATTGGCACCTATTTTTTCCATTTAACAATTAAAATTGCTTATCCTGGTATTAGATAGGCAGACATGAGCAGAGCAGGAGAGCTCCCCTCCATCCCCTGCCCAAGGAATGTCAGGGGACCATCAGGTCAGGCAGTTAAACTGTTTCTATAAAATAATAATTGTGCACAGCTGATGCCAGGGAAAGACAGTCTCCTAATAGAAAACACTTGCAACTGGTGATCAGCAGCTTCCTGATAAGATCTCAGGAGTTGGGCGAGTGGGCTGAAGCATATGCACTAAGAAGCAAAATGGCAAAATTTAACCAGTATATGACCTTCCTCTGTGAACGCGTGACTGCTTAGGGAATAATGCCTCAAGTGAGCATGCACACAATTTCAGTAAACACGCTGTGCATATGGCCCCTGCCTAGTGCTGGCAGGCTACTGTGCATGCAGACAGTCCTCCTCAAGGGAAAAATCAAGCGAGAAGAAATGCAAACCCAGAACCATGCCAATGTATAAAGCCCCAAGTCAAGGGCCAAATGTGGCACTTGAATCTCTCAAGTCATCCACTTGGCCCTCTTCCAAATATACTTTTCTTCCTTTCATTCCTGCTCACTCCTACTCTAAAGCTTGCCTTGGTCTCTCCCTCTGCCTTATACCTACTTCTACCCCTCGACTGAATTCTTTCCTCTGGGGAGGCAAGGATCAAGTTGCTGAAGATCCATATAGATTCACCGCTAGCAGCACTGGTAAAAAATGAGTGACTGCAGCTTTTTTTCCAACTAAACCTTTGAGCATGGTTTTATCTTTGCACCTTCAAGATAAAAATTTAAAAGATGATGTAAAGTAAAAGTAAAATCCCAAACCCCCACTGCCTGAATGGACCCCTTCTTGACCAAGGGGACCCTAAAAATTTTTAAAACTGTAACTGAAAAGCAGGTTAGTTGCTTGCTGCATGTAGAGTTTTAATTAACAAGAGCAAGGCCTAATACAAAAAAAAAAGTGAATTTATTCCTAAGCTAGCTTGGGGGAAGGGGCACAAAGCATCCTGCCTTTAAATGTGCCACTTCACCTGTGGAGCAGAAAGTGGGCATTTTATAAGGTGAGGGGAAGTGAGCTAGGGCGGGCGTCCCCTGCTAGCTTGGTGTCTTATCTATGGAACAGGTGAGTTGGTGCCTTTCTGGGCAGAAAGTGGCTAAGCTGGCATGCTTTCAATAAGCCCTCCTGGTGGATGAAAGTTCCAAGGCAATCCCTGGAAGATGGAAGTTCCAAGGCAGCTCCCTGGAGGTAAAATTTCCATGGTGCTTTGCTCTGCAAATCAGCTGTCAGCTCTGGAGAAGAGATCTGTCTTGGAGCAGCACATAGTTTGAAGAACTTGTCCTATAGGGAATGTCTGGTAAGAGGGAGGTGAAAGGTTATATTTGTATTTCTGAAGGACTAAGTAGGAAATGGAGAGCTGGGGAAATGAGAAAAGAGAGAGAGAGGAAAAAATAATTAAACAACCTCTAGAAAAATGAAGGTACTCAGTAACAAAGCTGAGCTCCTGGCCATGAAGGGAAGGGAAGTCAGACATGCCCCGTTAAACCCCTCTCCCTTTTACGGTTAAGACACAGCAGCTTCCCAGCATTAATGTTAAAATAGAGATCATAAGACTGACAAAATGGACTCTTTGTGGCAACAAGATACCAAACTACAAACAAGATTTAAGGCCATGCCAGACAAGAGTAACAAACTCTGTTCTAACTGCCACAAGGTGTTTCTTTTTCTCTAGCAGCTAAAGGAGCACTTGCCTAGAGATAAGCAATATTAAAACAATTGTAGCTTATCACCAGATACTGACTTCCTGTTTCACAAACCATAATGACAACTTTGATTGGACAAGAGACTGATTTCAGGAGCTTTCTCCAGATGAGAAGACCACCAATCATAGACTGGTTCTGGTCAGTTGAGAGGCTTCGCACTTGAGTGCTTTTGCATCCTGAAAAGACCTTTTGACATATATGGCCTAATTGTAATATGTTTAAATGTTAAAGTCTCCACAAGGTGAACACAGGTTTGTCATATGTTACACACATTTGTTCAGTAGGCATGCATCAGGACCACCTTCATGAATATTCATAGCTTCTCCTGTAACCTGATGAATATGTATATTTAGCCAACCTGTTCAGAATAAAGCACTTTACCCCAACCCCTCCTCCTTTGAAGTGCCCCTCTCTGATCTTTGCCAGAGGCTATGCTTCCCAGCCTGTGAGAAGGCCACCTTGCAGGCTGTAACCCCTTATAAGAAATAGTCTCCTTTTTCCTAATTTATAATTCTGTGATTTTTTACATTAACAATAATCATAGAATTATCCCCCACTTCCTGACAGTGTTCAATTAGAGAAAAGCCCCACTTTTTGAGCCCTCCTGCAAATCACCTAACATAATCCCAAGTCCTATAGAAAAGACTTTAAGAAGTACATTCTAGCACCATATTAATGGGATGCCCCAATGTGCTCCATGGTGTGTGTTTTCTCCCTCCATGAGACTTTGTTCAAGATGTTCCTCATGTTCTTTGTCTGGAGGGTACCAGCAGAAGATACATGATGGGTTTGCATAGCACAAATGATTAAAGTCCCACAACTTATGCCTATTTGGCACTTTATTTTAAAATATTTTAGAGTATAATTTTGTTTTATGCCGACAGATTTTTCTAAAATTAAGTATGGCATCATCATAAAACAGTACAGCTGAAGTGCAGGGAAAGCAGCAACTGTAAAAGTGACTTTTGATTGCAGGGTTCGAGGAAATGCTATCCTAAGTCATACTCTGCTAATAATTATGTCAGCTTTTGTGTGGAGTTCATGGAAAAGTTAATCAGAGTCTCATCTTCATCCTTGAATCTTACAGCTGACTAGAAGTGTTTGCAGGATAATATAAATATACAAACTCTGGATTGGAATGGGAAGATTGAGGGGAGGTTTCTGTCAGTCTTACTTCCAAATGAAGTTAGTTAATTCAATAAGCAGGAACTCAGTGACATTTAGCAGGTTTCATCCAGCCAACTGATGCTGGGTCTGCAAAGACCAATTAAACATAGTTATTGCCCTCAAGGTGTTATAGGAGGCAGAAAGAAATTATTTAGGTAGACACGATAAAGCGAGTCCCCAGTAGAAAACTCCTTTTAACAAAAGCAGCTCAAAATAGCTGCCTTTCTAACCTCATGCAATTCAAAGAAATCACTTCTCTTCTAACAACAAGCAACCTGAAAGAGCAGACAGTAAAACACAGATATGACAACTCAAACACAGAAGGAGATGGGGGAAGTCTCTTGGGTAATTACCAAACTTCTCACTTATACAATGGGCCCCAGTAAAACAAACAGTGGGCCTTAATAAGGACATTCCTTTTCCTTTAGGCACACTAAGATAGAGAAGCTAAAAACACACTCGGCGGGATGCCTGCAGTTGCAAGAAGATGTATTGGAACAGACACAGAAACTCTTCCTCCCAGATAAGCAGGACAAAGAAACACAGACTAAGAGTCAGCCTTTGTGGTCAGGGAATGGGATGGGATAAGAGCTGATAAAACAAAACAAAACAAAGCAAAACAAAACAAAAAACTCTGCTCTGTACAGATAGCACACCTGGTCCTAACTAAACAGTCAGGCCCTAGGAGGATAAGACATCCCCTCCTCACAAGCCCCCTCCTCGCTAGCCCATTTATAAAAACCCTGACATTTTTACTACAACTTGGCAACCCGCTCAGGATCCCTCTCTGTGATGGAGAGCTGTTCTTTCCTTTTGCCTATTAAACTCCTTCTCCAAACTCACCCTGTCTGTGTGTGTGTCTGCAACCTCGATCTCCTTGGCCATGAGACCAAGAACCTTGGTGTTTACCCCAGTCAATGAGGCTGCTTCAAAGGGTCTCACAGTCTCCTGGGAGAGGAGACCCATTAATTCAATCCAGAGTTACCTGTGATGGCCTGTGGTGTGCTGGGCTCTGTGCTAGCTGCTGTGCATACAACAGTGACCAAAAGAGACAGAGGAATCCACCCTAGAGGAATCTACATTCTCTGAGGAGTGACTTCAGGGGAGCGACTCACAATTTACAAGAATTGAAAGACATTAATATGTAACAAACCTGCACCTTGTGCACGTGTACCCTAGAACTTTAAGTATAATAATAAAAAACATTGTATTACATTTAAAAAGTAATCCCTAAACATTAAAAATGAAAAAAAGAAAGACATTAACAAGCAATGACTCTACTAATCCAAACTTGATTCTGTTTCTGTAAGTAGCTTTGAGAAATCCCATATGCTACAAATTCTGTATCACATGCTGTATTTCCATCATTCCCTGTTCTTACATGACCACACCAGAGTCACTAAGCTGAGTAGGGCACACCATGATGCGATTGTGATTACATATCCACCAAAAAACACCCCTGATGGGCCAAGAGAAAACAACAGCTCTGTACATGTTACATGAAGAGGCTGGGTTGTGGAGAATTTGTTACCTAGGGGAGCCCTTGTGGTAGCTTCCTCCAGTGGACAGCAAACCCCCACGACTATACTTAAGCTATATTAGCTTGTCTCTCTATTCGTTTTCATTTTCTTTGAAAACTCCCAGGAATGTTTTCTTCTTCTCTAACTGCTTTTAAGCTGTAAACAGGAAACCTACAATAATCACATAATAATAACCACAAAAACCCACATAGCTGAAATTTTTTAAAAACACTAAGTATCTCATGACTCAAAGGATAGATTTTGCTGAAAGATATGAAATACTTTATTTGGGAAGATATCTGTGGAGTAATGCTCCAAGTAGTAGAGTCTACTGCTGCAGACTCTGTGGGGATAACATGTTCCTAATATGTAAGTTCCAGACTCTTCAAACACTACTCTAGCCCTGGAAAAAATAGCAAAAGGGTGAGCTTACAGTTTAGTAGGAGTGCAGAAAGAGATAATTATGCAAGCAATTACAACAAACAGATGTGCTCTACCTAACACTTTAGGAGAATGAAGGTAGGCTAAAAGAGGATATGGCAGGGAAAACTAGCCTAAAGGACAGGTGACAGAGAAAGCTTGCCTGAGGAAGTGCTCTGCAAGCTGAAATAACCAGGAGATCCCCAGAAGCAGGCAGAGGGTGTGTTTGGGGGGAATATTAAAGAAAGATGGGAAACCTTCGGGGGGCAGAGCAAGATGGCTGAATAGGAACAGCTCCAGTCTCCAACTCCCAGCGCGAGCGACACAGAAGACCAGTGATTTCTGCATTTTCAACAAAGGTACTGGGGTCATCTCACTAGGGAGTGCTGGACAATCGGTGCTGGTCAGCTGCTGCAGCCTGACCAGCGAGAGCTGAAGCAGGGCGAGGCGTCCCCTCACCTGGGAAGCACAAGGGGGAAGGGAATCCCTTTTCCTAGCCAGGGGAACTGAGACACACAGCACCTGGAAAATCGGGTAACTCCCACCCCAATACTGCGCTTTAAGCAAACGGGCACACCAGGAGAATATATCCCTCACCTGGTCGGGAGGGTCCCACAGCCACGGAGCCTCCCTCATTGCTAACACACCAGTCTGTGGTGATCTAAC
>NW_016826079.1:0-1745 GCF_001698545.2 Rhinopithecus bieti
GGCGCGGAGCCCCATGCCGGGCAACCCCGGTCCTAGCCCCTCACCGCCAGCTCCTGCTTCCGCTTCACGAGCTCCGCCAGCTCCCGCCGGGTGTCCGGGATCTGCGGCGGCGCCGCCTTGTTGTGCATCGCCATGTTGGGCTGAGGCGGGCGGCGGTTGCGCGAGGTTGGGGGCGGTCCCTGCGCCGCCAGGGGGCGCCCCCCACACTGCGCCTGCGCGCGCGGCTTCCGGAGGCGCGTGCAGCGCCGCGCAGGGCTGCGCTGCGGCCGGGACTCTGGAAGATCCTTCTCGGAGAGCTCCAGAGATGCTCTGCCCTTTATGCCGTTTCCTGCCCCTCGGCTGGCCGCCGGCTTTACAGACGCCACGAATCGACCGTGTCCAAAGCCTAGCTCGTCCTCAGGCCTCCGAGTCTCTTGTGCGTCCCGCCTCAGTCCACTTCAGTGAATGAGTTTCACTATCCACCGAATTGCCTGCGTCAGAAACCCGGTTTTCCTCACTCTGCACCCAGAGTAAAACGCGATCCCAGGTCAAGCCCTGTGGATTCGACTCCGGAAGAGCTCGCGAATCCATTTGCTTGTGCCTGCGCCTTTTGCCACCTTCCTAGTTCATTCAGGCCCTCCCTGTTTGGGGCTACATTATTCCAACAGCTGCTTTATTTCCACCTTTAGCCCCATTAAATCCACTATCCACAGTGGTGCCGGGATCTTCCAGAAACAAATGTTATCACTCCCCTGTTTAAAGCCTTTCAGTGGCTTCCCATTTTCCCATTGCCCTTTGGAGAAACAAGTATGTGTAGTGGTTAAGGGCACAAAACTGGAGCGAGAACTCCCTTGTTCAAAATCCTATCGCTACATCGATAAAGTGTCCCCTTTGGGTAAATAACCAAATCTCAACTCCCTCATCTGTAAAATGAAAGCAGTAATAGAATCTACTTAATACAGTTGCTGTGAGGAGTAAATCAGCTAATGTGTGTAAGGGGTTTGGCAGGTGCCAATGACTGTGCAAGTACGAATTCGCTTTTATCGTTAAGTCCAAGATGTAAACGTTGTTTTTCACTTGGCCCCTGTTGATTTCTCCCTCCTCAGCTCTCCATCTTTCACTGTTCTGCAATTTCACTATCATAAGTCTAAGTGAGATATTTTTTCTTTTTGTTTTGTTTCTTGCTTGGAAGTCTTTGGATTTCTATAATCTGTGGGTTGGTATCTTCCACCAGTTTTGTGAAATCGCAGTCATTTTTCTTCAGATGCCTGTCTTATATTCTCTCTCCTTCTGAAACTCGAACATAAGAAACCCTGCCGGGCGCGGTGGCTCAAGCCTGTAATCCCAGCACTTTGGGAGGCCGAGACGGGCGGATCACGAGGTCAGGAGATCGAGACCATCCTGACTAACACAGTGAAACCCCTCTCTACTAAAATACAAAACTAGCCGGGCGAGGTGGCGGGCGCCTGTAGTCCCAGCTACTCGGGAGGCTGAGGCAGGAGAATGGCGTGAACCCGGGAGGCGGAGCTTGCAGTGAGCGGAGATTGCACCACTGCATTCCAGCCTAGGGGACAGAGCGAGACAAGCTGGTGTGCTCCACCAATTCCTGGGGCCTGAACAAATGATGACCTGCTAGAAACGCATGGGAAGCAAAGTAACTATTCACAAAACCAAATAAAAGCCTTCCAATAGAAACAAAAAAAAAAAAAAAAATCATGGCTTTTATATGTGAATACACACTTGATCTTAGCCAAAAGGCGAAGAAG
>NW_016826080.1:0-267 GCF_001698545.2 Rhinopithecus bieti
GATGAATGCACACATCACAAAAGAGTTATCAGAAACTTTCTCTCCAGTTTTTATCTGAAGATATTAACTGTTTCAATCTTGGACTGTGTCTGCTCCTGAATATCCCTTTCCATATTCCACAAAAACAGTGTTACCAAACTGCTCAATGAAAAGAAAGATTTAACTCTGTGATATGAATTCACCTATCACAAAACAGTCTCTCAGGAAGCTTCTTTACAGTTTTTATCTGAGGGTATTTCCTATTTCACCATAGGCTTCTCTGGTCTC
>NW_016826081.1:0-674 GCF_001698545.2 Rhinopithecus bieti
GAGCTGGGCATGGTGGTGGGTGCCTGCAGTCCCAGCTACTCGGGAGGCTGAGGCACAAGAATCACTTGAAACTGGGAGGCAGAGGTTGCAGTGAGCTGAGATCGCACCATTGAACTCCAGCCTGGGTGACAGAGCGAGACTCTGTCTCAAAAAAAAAAAACTAAACTAAACCGGCCAGCAGCAGAGAGCTCCCACTACAAACCACAGGGATGCCCACTCTTCTACCTCTAAGTAGCCTCCAAAAATCCCCTCTACAGGCTGCACACCTGCCCACCAGAGCAGGGGGGAAGCCACAAATACCACCGGACCAGCATGTCCAGCCCTGCACGCCCAGCTCAGCAGAGGGGGCCCCAGATGTCCTTGGGGGACTGAACTGAATTATTCTGTGCCCTCTCCTGACCACGGCCCTAACAGTTGGGGGAAGGGGACAGGATATCAGCTCCTGGCACTAGATGACACCCACCCTTGGCTCACCATCCCCAAAGTTCATAGTCCTGCTGGGTTCTGTGGGTTCCAGGAGGTCATATCTGAACCCTGTGTATGTGTCCACTGCTTCCACCCAATTCTCGAAAAAAAAAAAAAAAAAAAAAAAGGCTGATTTCCTCTTAGAAATCTGGATGCTAACAGCTTCAGCACCTGGCCACCTGGACTCCAATCTTGGCTCACAGACCCTG
>NW_016826082.1:0-1066 GCF_001698545.2 Rhinopithecus bieti
GTGGGGTGTGTGTGGGGTGTGTGTGTGGGGTGTGTGTGTGGTGTGTGTGGGGGGTGTGTGTGTGGGGTGTGTGTGGGGTGTGTGTGTGGGGTGTGGGTGGGGTGTGTGTGTGGGGGGTGTGGGGGTGTGTGGGGGGTGGGGGTGGGGGGGGTGTGGGGGGGGTGTGTGTGTGGGGTGTGTGTGGGGTGTGTGTGGGGGGTGTGTGTGTGGGGTGTGTGTGAGGTGTGTGATGTGTACTGGGTGTGTGTATGTGGTGTGTGGTGTGCGTCCCGGGGCTGTGGAGTCGGCGCCCTGTGGTCCGGGCTGGCGGCGCTGCGCGGTTCTGGGTGCTCCGGGGTCCGGGGTGGGGCTGGTGGCCCCGGCTCTCTGCGGGTCGCTGGGGCTGCGCGGTGCGGGGCGCTGCTGGCTGTGGCGGGCGCCGCGTGTCCCGCCGGTCCTTGGACTGTCCCTGCCTTTGCCCGGCGAACGCCTGCGACCCTCCGAGGCCGCTTTCCGCGGGGTGGGCTCAGCCCGGGCGGGCGGGAAGAGCGGAGGCCGGGGCAGCTCTGGGACTGCGCAGCCTCCAGGCGCCGGGGAGCAGCCCCTGCCCCGGTCAGCCCCGCGTCCAGGAACCCCGCGGGGCTGAGCTCCCCGCCGTGAGAGGGGGCGCAGGAGACAGGGCACGGGGGACGCGGCTCTGTCCCCGGCCGTGCGGGGTTCGAGGCGCCCGCAAGACCGTTCAGCCAAGGAGGCGTCAGGCGGGCGAGGAGATGGCCCAGCGGGACTTGAAAGGGCTTCGAGCTGCACACGGAGGCGTGCGCGTGGTCGGTGCCCCTGAGAGGTGAAGCCAGCCAGGCAGGGGTGATGCGGGCAGCGCTGGGAGAGAGGGCAAGCCTATGGAGTCCAGAGAAGGAGGACGGGGAGAACACAGGAAAATTCCAGGTCTGGCCCCAGCACGGACCCCTTGTGTGCACCTGTTCCGCAGGGTGCCTCGCGGTGCAGTGGGCCCAACCCGTCGGGCTGGCTGCTAGAGTTCTCTTCCTCCTTTCTCCCCAACCCCTCGCCTCCGTTCTCCCCACCGACCCCT
>NW_016826083.1:0-2223 GCF_001698545.2 Rhinopithecus bieti
ATTAATTTAAGCAAGTTATTTCTCTAAAAACAACTCATGAAGCATCTATATATAAATGCACAAGAAGAGATAAAAATAACTCCTAAATTTTTTATGTCCATATGACAAAGAATTTGCATAAATATAAGTAGTGGAAGAAGATACATTAATACTGCCCTTAAGAGTTTTTTAAATACACAGAGAAATGGCAGTAACAAGTAATCAGAGGATAAAAGGAATATAATTTTAGCCAATGGGCTATATCATTCACATTCCAAAGTTACTTAACACACCAGTTTAGGGTTTGGGACAATATGGCAGAAACTCAACTCTCCCTGCTCTTCCCCTCTAAGTACAGCTAAAAGTTCTAGAAATAATGTAGTAGGCAATGACAGGAGGGCACAGAAGAGTGAAAAGATGAAAGTGGACTGGCTAGGGACCCCCAGGACTTGAGGAATATCATAGCAACTTGGTATCTTCCAATTACCCACCCAGTGAATAAAGGCAGTACAGGCAGTGTCTCCCAATTCCCAGTCCAGAGGCAAAGGCAGCCCAAGCCCAGTGTCTCCTGATCCCCAACCCAGCAACAGAAGAGGACTTAAGTAGGCCCTGTCCTTCCCCAGTGGCACTGGTAGGGGCCCTACCAGTAAGTAGAGCATAGCCTGTAGAGCAGACCTGGGGGAGCAGGCCTAGGGAAGCACTCTCCACCTCTTGGCCCAGTAGTGGGGGCCAGGGGTTCCAGGTGAACAAAACAAACCAGAATAGCAGCACTGTAAGGATTTTGAAAACTAAATTGTCATCAGAATCATGGCCCACAAAAGCAGGCCAGAACCTATGCATCTAAACAAGGGTGACTGCTTGCTAACATAGAAAATTTCAATAGGCCGGGCATGGCGGCTCACGCCTATAATCCCAACACTTTGAGAGGCTGAGGTGGGCAGATCACCTGAGGTCAGGAGTTTGAGACCAGCCTGGCCAACATGGCGAAACCCTGTCTCTACTAAAATAAGTTAGCTGGGCATAGTGGCATGTGCCTGTAATCCCAGCTACTCAAGAGGCTGAGGTAGGAGAATCGCTTGAACCCGGGAGGTGGAGGCTGCAGTGAGCCAAGATCATACCACTGCATTCCAGCCTGGGCAACAGAGTAAGACTCCATCTCAAAAAAAAAAAAAAAAAAAAAAAAAAAAAAAAAAAAAAAAAGACTTAAATAGGATCTACAGTCACCTGACATAATATCCAAATGCCCAGGAGACAAATGAAAATAAACTCCTTTGTCATACCCCAAAACTAGAAAATTACAACTTGAATGCAAAAGGTAATCAACAAATGTCAACACCAAGATAAGTCAGTTATTGAAATCATCTAACAAGAATAAGATGAGGCCAGGCACTGTGGCGCACGCCTATAATCCCAGCACTCTGGGAGGCCAAGGCGGGTGGATCATTTGAGGTCAGGAGTTCGAGACCAGCCTAGCCAACATGGTGAAACCCCATATCTACTAAAAATACAAAAATTAGCCAGGCGTGGTGGTGGGAGCCTGTAATCCCAGCTACTTGGGAGGCTGAGGCACAAGAATCACTGGAACCCAGGAGGTAGAGGTTGCAGTGAGCCGAAATCTTGCCACTGCACTCCAGCCTGGGCAATAGAGTGAGACTCCATTTTGGAATTATCTAACAAGAATTTTATTTATTTATTTAGACAGAGTCTCACTTTGTCACCCGGGTTGGAGTACAGTGGTGTAATGTTAGCTCACTGCAACATCTGCCTCCTGGATTCAAGCAATCCCCCAGCCCCAGCCTCCCAAGTAGCTGGGATTACAGGCGTGCACCACCACACCTGGCTAAATTTTGTATTTTTAGTAGAGACAGGGTTTCACCATGTTGGCTGGGCTGGTCTTGAACTCCTAACCTC
The DNA here is from genome assembly GCF_001698545.2 of Rhinopithecus bieti. Taxonomy (NCBI): domain Eukaryota; kingdom Metazoa; phylum Chordata; class Mammalia; order Primates; family Cercopithecidae; genus Rhinopithecus; species Rhinopithecus bieti. The sequence continues at coordinate 1,891 of NW_016826083.1, forward strand.
AAGTGATCTGCCTGTCTCGGCCTCCCAAAGTGCTAGGATTACAGGTGTGAGCCATTGTACCCGGACTCTGACAAGAATTTTAAAGCAGCTATCATCAAAATGCTTCAATAAGCAATCACGAATAATCTTGAGGCAAATTAAAAAACCAAAATCTTATAAAAAAAATAGAAGATTTTAAGAAGAACCACACAGAAAGTATAGAACTAAATAATCACAGAAAAAAAAACCCTCACTAAATAGGCATAATAGTAGAATGAATAGCACAAAGGAAACAATCAATGAACTTGAAGATAGAACAATAAAATCTATCCAATCTATATTTTATACAGAAAA
>NW_016826083.1:4926-8625 GCF_001698545.2 Rhinopithecus bieti
AAACTGCAGTCAGTCCTTTTTATCTGTGGATTCTGCATCCATGGATTCAGCCAATCTTGGATTGAAAATATAATATTCTGGCTGGGCATGGTGGCTCACACCTGTAATCCCAGCACTTTGGGAGGCCAAGACAAGAGGACTGCTTGAGCCTAGGAGTTTGAAGTTACAGTGACCTATGATTACACCACTGTAGCCCAGCCTGGGCAACACAGCAAGACCCTGTCTTAAAAAAAGAAAAAGAAAAAGACAAGACAAGACAGTATTTTCAGGATTCAGAACCCTTGGATATGGAGGGCTGACTTCACGTGTGTGATTCCACAGGGCCAACTGTAGGGCTTAGCATCCTTGGATTTTGGTATCCAAGAAAAGTCCTGGAACCAATCCCCTACAGATACCAAGGGACGATTGTACTGTAGTGTTGCATATTGATATAATGGTGACCTACCCTAAGATTATCAGATTTGAGGCTTGGTAAGTCTGTTTGTACAAAGTTGAATTTATTTTTTTTCTTATTACCAAAGCAAGATGAATATAGATAAGCTTGTTTAACACCTTGGTGTATATTCTTTAAGACCATTTTCTGTACACACACACACACACACACACACACACACACACGTTTTTAATGTAATCATAACGTATGTACTCTTTTATAATCTTCTTTTTACTTAAAACATCTTAAGTGTTTAAGCACATGTTAAGGGCTACATAATATCCTTTAGTATAAACATACCATTATTTATTTAATGGCGCAAGTAAGGGAGACAAACATCTAATTTTTTTGCTATTTGCAACTGTATTTCATATTGTGAGGAACATTCTTGTAGCCAAATCTTTGTATGCATTCTTAATTATTTCTTTGGAAGCCTTTCTAAAAATGGAATTGCTAGACATTTTTAAGGCTTGATATATATTGCCAAATTGCCCTTCAGAAAGGTCTAACAAGTTTACAGTCCTACCAGAGGTTTGTGAAAGTATCCATTTTCCTCTACATTTGGTATTTGCTATCCTATAAAAATGTGTAATTATTAAATGTATATAACATTATAAAATGTAGGAAAATGGGAAAAATCACCTAGAATGCTGTTTTCCTAACATGGCTGTGATTATAATATTTGCTATAATATTATAGGCTTTTTTCATGTGTATAAATGGTTGCAATTATACAGTTTTTTTCTGCTTTTAAAAATGTATTAAGTATTTTTCCTTACCTTTATTGGCCTGCATTATTCCACTTTTTAATAGGCACATGATAGGACAATAAGTATTCATATTTATCTAACTCCTCCCCTATTCCTAGATAACTAACTTACTGCCAATTTTTATTACATATAAATAAAAATACAGTAAAAATACAGAGATAGCTACCATAGCTAACATTCACTATGAAACAAGCATCGTAGTATGTGCTTTTTGCTTCCTTTTTATTATTTTCTTCAGATTAATTTCCAGGATTGGCAATATCAGATCATGAACATTTTTATGGCACAGTTTTTCTTCCTATGTCACCCTTTCCTTTCTTATTTCTACCTTCACACATTTATTGGAAACCTAGTGTGTAGCAGGCACTGTGCTAAGAGGCAGTGAGAATACAAAATGAATCTGATGGAGCCTTGGAGTCAAATATTAAACATATATAATAAAGAGTGGGCTGGGCACAATGGCTCACATTGGGAGGCTGCAATTTGGGAGGCTGAGGCGAGTGGATCACCTGAGGTCAGAAGTTTGAGACCAGCCTGACCAATATGGAGAAAACCCATCTCTACTAAAAATACAAAAATTAGCCGGGCGTGGTGGCATGCACCTGTAGTCCCAGCTACTCAGGAGGCTGAGGCAGGAGAACTGCTTGAACCTGGGAGGTGGAGGTTCTAGTGAGCCAAGATTGTACCATTGTACTCTAGCCTGGGTGACAAGAGTGAAACTCTGTCTCAAAAGAAAAAAAAAGAAAAGTAGAAACAGCTACTTCTGCTGGGGCAGGAGCAGGGAATCAATCTTGTTATATTCTTGAGGCTCCCCTAACTGGTTCTGAGGTCTTATGTAACGCCAAACCTTGGGAAGGTGTTGAGAAGGATCTTTCTCCCTTACTTGCTCCACCACACCTTTCCTCCTCCCATTGGTGGTTCTCAGCCCCAGAAGGGGAGATGGGAAGACCAAAGAGATAAAAAGCTAAGACCACGTACAACATCCCAGAGATTCTTACTCAGTTATTATGGAGTGAAGGAGACCAGTAAAACTGGGATGTACTTTTAAACATTTCATAAATTGCTTTATTATATTATTGATGTTACAAAGCATCTCTCTGTCCCCTGAAGAACTTTTAACAGCCACTATTTGTTGAGCACTTATTACATGCCAGACGCTTCTCATATTTTATATCACCTAATCCTAATAAGCCTGCAATACAGGCATTTTTTATAACATTATAAAAATTTTCCAACACATAGAAAAGTGGAATTGTTCTGTGAAAAACTATATATCCAACACCACTCATAGTCTATGGGATTTTACTATAGGTACATTATTCCATATATTTCAAAGTAGGCTGCAAATGCAAGATAGGCATTTTAAAACTTTTACAACCATTTAAAAGCATTTCACACCAAAAATAACCAAAGCTGGGCGAGATTAAATAACTTTCCTCAAGTCACACAGTGAGTTCAAAGAGCCAGAGTTGAAATCCAGGTGTAACCAATGACACAAATTGACTCAAGCCTATATGTATGCTGTATATACCTGGTTAACAGTGGAATTTTTGCTTATTTAATTAAACAAAATTATCACTGTGCACGATGCCCATTTCCATATTTTTATATTTATATAGAATTCTTCATCTATAAAGACGTTGTCTTACATAAGCCCAATCGTTGGTGAAGGCAAGATTCTAAACATTTTTTTTTTTTTGAGACAGGGTCTCACTCTGTTGCCCAAGCTGCAGTACAGCCTCAACCTCCCAGGCTCAAAGTGATTCTCCCACTTCAGCCTCCTGAGCAGCTGAGACTTACAGGCACATGCCGCCACACCTGGCCCAAATTTAAAAATAAAAAATTAGCCAGGTGTGGTGGCTCATGCCTATAATCCCAGCACTTTGGGAGGCTGAGGCAGGCAGATCACCTGAGGTCAGGAGTTGGAGAGCAGCCTTCAACAGGTGAAGCCCTGTCTGTACTAAAAATACAAAAATTAGCCAGATGTGGTGGCGCATGCCTGTAATCCCAGTTACTCGGGAGGCTGAGGCATGGGAATTGCTTGAACCCAGGAGGTGGAGGTTGCAGTTAGCCATGATTGTGCCACTGCACTCCAGCCCGGGTGACAGAGTGAGACTGTCTCAAAAAAAAAATTTTTTTTTTGTAGAGATGGAGGTCTCAGTGTGTTGCCCAGGCTGGTCTCGAACTCCTGGGCCCAAGTTATCCTCCTGCCTTGACCTTCCAGAGTGATGGGATTACAGGTACGAGCCACCATGCCAGGCCTGAACAATGAAATTTACCCTAAGTTAAAAAACTGATCCAAAAGCACAGTTCCTGGGATAAAACTCACATAATGACATTCAGGCTATTACATAGGCCAAAATGATGAAAACATACCAGCACTACAAAGACTGACACAAAGGAGTGACAGGAACTATGAGAGATGAAAGTGATAGGAATTAGGAAGAAGTTCCATTAACTGTAAGGCAGACAGAACTGAATTGAGGGGAGCCTAACT
>NW_016826084.1:0-2102 GCF_001698545.2 Rhinopithecus bieti
GGAGACTGGAGCTGTTCCTATCTGGCCATCTTGCTCCGCCCCCCCAATTATGTTTTTCAAGATGGCTAACTCGGGCCATCTAATGCCTCTTCTCCTCAGAACAAAAATCAAATTTACTGGTGAATGGACAAGTTCCAAATGGAAAACTGAGAGAAGAGACCCAGGGCCTGTTGGAGAGCCTACAGGAAGAAGCCCAGATGCAGAAAAGGGAAGCAGCAAGAGTCTAACCGAGATCAACCCTTGGGGAACTCAGAGCCCCATGGAAAGGTTCTGTGGGAGTACTTCGTTGCTCCCCTCACCCCTGTGACAATCTGCTGACTGCCAAGTTGGGGAGCCCCTCTGCCTTTTTAACCTAGGGTAATGCTATTGACGGTGATTTAAAAACTTCCCAGTAAAAGAGAACTGGGTGGTCAGTTCATGCAGGTATTGCCTGCACTCCCCTCACACCTGCACTGAGATGTCAGGTGCCAGACTTATGCACCCATGGCAAGCCACTGTTGTCACAGCACTAGACCTCCCACAAACATATCCCACAACCTGCTGTGACACTGGCAGGTATAGGGGACGGGCAGATTCCTAGGTCGCTGCAGGAACCTGTGAGATTTAACCCTCAGTGGATGCAGCAGTGATTCTTCCCACTAAGGACTAGCTTGTGTGCACTCAGAGGAAGAGTTTGCATTTTTCATGGTGGGTCTACCTCCACTGCAAGTGAGCCCACACCTCTTGGGTGTACTCAGAGTGTGGGACCTAACTCCTTCTTCCTACACAGAACAGCAGCATGCCAGAAAAAGAGGACAGACAAGTCACAGAATTGCCTACCCTGGACTAGGGGAAGAGGCTCTATCCTGAGCCCATTTGGGTAGTAGCCACCAGAGACATTTATCTGCAGACTGCAGCAGTATTGCAGCCAGGAACTAAAGGAAAGAGTCTTTACAAACTGAAGGCAATGAGTCCTGAAAATGGAAGTGATACGGAAGCAGATTATTTTCCTACCAGCTCAGAACAAGGAGATCCTGCACGCTTCTCTGTCGCTTCCTCCAAGATCTCAGCTCACCCAACAAGATCTTTTCTAACCACCCTACCCTGGGTTAGCTGGCTCTTATTCTTAAGTACCACGTACTGGACCACAGGCTGATCTGCACTACCAAATAAAATTGCTGCCAGAATGGCTTAGTACTAGTACATGAGATAAGCTTCCTGAGTATTCCGCACCCTCAGCACTGCACGAAATACTGTGTCAACTCATATGTCCAATAGATTGCTACAACAAGCAGGATATGAGAAAGTCTCCACACAGAAGCTCTCCACAACGAAAGAACACAAACAGATCTTTGGCCCCTTGAAAGCATCCAGAAGTGAAGCAAAATGATTTTGCAAAACATACGAAACAGTCATACCCTCAAGAGAAAAAATAAAAAGAAATAAAATACGAAGTTCCATTCAAATGATAGCAAATTGAAAAATAAGAAGTGACACATTCCTCACACGAGAAGAAATCAGCACAAGAACTCCAGCATTACAAAAAGCCGGAGTGTCCTCATACCTCCAAAGAATTGCACTAGCTCTCTAGCAATGGATAATAACCAAACTGAAAAGTCTGAAACGACAAATAAAAAATTCAAAATACAAACTGCAAATAAATATCATGAGATCAAAGACAAAGTACAAAACCTAAACAAAGACACCAGAAAAACAATTCAGGATATAAAAGGTGAGACAGCTATATTAATAAAAATAGATCTTCAAGAATTGAATTATTATTATTATTATACTTTAAGTTCTGGGATACATGTGCAGAACGTGCAGGTGTCTTACATAAGCATACACCTGCAATGGTGGTTTGCTACACCCATCAGTCTGTCATCTACATTAGGTATTTCTCCAAATACTATCCTCCCCCAACCCCCCCACCCCGAGACAGGTGCTGGTGTGTGATCTTTCCCTCACTGTGTCAATGTGTTCAACTCCCATTTATGAGTGAGAACATGCAGTGTTTCGTTTTCTGTTCCTGTGTTAGTTTGCTGAGAATAATGGTTTCCAGATTCATTCATGTCCCTGCAGAAGACATGAACTCATCCTCTTTTATGGCGGCATAGTATTCC
>NW_016826084.1:4905-8345 GCF_001698545.2 Rhinopithecus bieti
TCTAATTGGATTGCCCTGTGGTCTGAGAGACTGCTTGTTATGATTTCCATTCTTTTGCATTTGCTAAGGAATGTTTTACTTCCAAATATGATATCAATTTTAGAATAAGTATGATGTGGTACTGAGATGAATGTATATTCTGTTGATTAGGAGTGGAGAGTTCTGTAGGTGTCTATGAGGTATGCTTTGTCCAGAGCTGAATTCAAGTCCTGAATATTCTTGTTAACTTTCTGTCTCATTGATCTGTCTAATATTGACAGTGGGGTGTCAAAGTCTCCCCCTATTATTGTGTGGGAGTCTAAGTCTCTTTGTAGGTCTCTAATAACTTGCTTTATGAATCTGGGTGCTCCCGTATTGGGCGCATATATATTTAGGATACTTAGCTCTTCTTGTTGCATTGATCCCTTTACCATTTGGTAATGCCCTTCTTTGTCTGTTTTGATCTTTGTTGGTTTAAACTTTTCTTTTTTATCAGAGACTAGGATTGCAGCCCCTGCTTTTGTTTTCTCTTTCTTTCCATTTGCTTGGTAAATATTCCTCCATCCCTTTATATTGAGCCTATGTGTGTCTTTGCACATGAGATGGGTCTCCTGAATGCAGCACACCAATGGATCTTGACTCTTTATCCAATTTGTCAGTCTGTGTCTTTTCATTGGCACATTTAGCCTGTTTACTTTTAAGGTTAATATTGTTGTGTGTGAATATGATTCTGTCATTATGATGCCATTAGTTGATGCAGTTTCTTCATAGTGTCGATGATCTTTACAATTTGATATATTTTACAGTGGCTGGTACCGGTTTTTTCTTTCCATATTTAGTGCTTCTTTCAGGAGATCTTTTAAGGCAGGGCTGGTGGTGACAAAATCTCTCAGCATTTGCTTGTCTGTAAATAATTTTATTTCTCCTTCGGTTATGAAGCTTAATTTGGCTGGACATGAAATTCTGCGTTGATAATTCTTTTCTTTAAGAATGTTGAATATTGGCCCCTACTCTCTTCTGGCTTGTACAGTTTCTTCAGAGAGATCCACTGTTAGTCTGATGGGCTTCCCTTTGTGGGTAACCCAACCTTTCTCTCTGGCTGCCCTTAACATTTTTTTCCCCTTCATTTCAACCTCGGTGAATCTGACGATTATGTGTCTTGAGGTTACTCTTATCAAGAAGTATCTTTGTGGTGTTCTCTGTATTTCCTGCATTTGAATGTTGACCTGAGTGTTTCCCAACCTGCTAGGTTGGGAAAGTTGTCCTGGATAATATCCTGAAGAGTGTTTTCCAATTTTATTCCATTCTCCCCATCACTTTCAGGTATACTAATCAAACGTAGGTTTGATCTTTTCACATAGTCCAATATAACTTGGAGGCTTTGTTCATTACCTTTTATTATTTTTTTCTAATCTTATCTTCATGTTTTATTTTATTAAGTTAATCTTCAGTCTCTGATATTCTTTCTTCCACTTGATCAATTCAGCTATTAATACTTGTGTATGCTTCACAAAGTTCTCCTACTGTGTTTTTCAGCTCCATCAGGTTATATTCTCCTCTAAACTTGTTATTCTAGTTAGCAATTTCTCTAACTGTTTTGCAAGGTTCTTAGCTTTCTTGCATTGGGTTAGAACATGCTTCTTTAGCTTGAGGAGTTTGTCATTACCCACCTTCTGAAGCTTATTTCTGTCAATTTATCAAATTCACTCTCTATCCAGTTTTGTTCTTTTGCTGGCAAGGAGTTTTGATCCTTTGCAGGATAGGAGGCTTTCTGGTTTTGGAATTTTCAGTATTTTGCACTGGTTTTCTTCATCATGGATTTGTCTACCTTTCGTCCTTCATGTTGGTGGCATTTGAATGGGGTTTTGTATAGATATCCTTTTTTGGTAATTTAAAACAGAAAGGATGCTATTCCTTTCTGTTTGTTAGTTTTCCTTCTAACAGTTAGGCCCCTCTAATGAAGGTCTGCTAGAGTTTGCTGGAGGTCTACTTGAGACCCTGTTTGCCTGAGTATTACCAGCAGAGGCTGCAGAACAGCAAAGGTTGCTGCCTCTACCTTCCTCTGGAAACTTCATCCCAGAAGGGCACCTGACAGATGCCTGCTGGAGCTCTCCTGTATGAGGTGTCTGTCGACCCCTCCTGGGAGATGTCTCCCAGTCAGGAGGCATAGAGGTCAGGGACCCACTTGAGGAGGCAGTCCATGCCTTAGCAGAGGCCAAGCACTGTGCTGGGAGATCCACTGCTCTCTTCAGAGCCAGTAGGCAGGAACATTTAAGTCTGCTGAAGCTGAGCCACAGCTGCCCCTTGCCCCAGATGCTCTGTCCCAGGAATATGGGAGCTTTATCTATAAGCCTCTGATCGGGGCTCCTGCCTTTCTTTCTGAGATGCCCTGCCCAGAAAGGAGGAAACTAGAGAGGCAGTCTGGCTACAGCAGCTTTGCCAAGCTACGGTGGCCTCTGCCCAGTTTGAACTTCCCAGTGGCTTTGTTTACACTGCGAGGGAAAAACCATCTACTCAAGCCTTAGTAATGGCAGACGCCCTTCCCACCACCAAGCTTTAGTGTCCCAAGTCAACTTCAGACTGCTCTGCTGGCAGCGAGAATTTTAAGCCAGTGGATCTTAACTTGTTGGGCTCTATGGGGGTTGGATCCGCTAAGGTAGACCACTTGGCTCCCTGACTTCAGCCCCCTTTCCAGGGGTGTAAACAGTACTGTCTCACTGGCATTACAGGTGCCACTGGGTTATGAAGAAAAAACTCCTGCTGCGAGTTCAATGTCTGCCCAAACGGCCGCCTAATTTTGTGCTTGAAACCCAAGGCCCCTGGTGGTGTAGACCTCCGAGGGAGTCTCCTGGTCTGTGGGTTTCGAAGACCATGGGGAAAGTATAGTGTCTGGGCTGGAATGTACCATTCTTCACAGCATGGTCCCTCACGGCTTCCCTTGGCTGGGAAGGGAGTTCCTCGACCCCTTGCATTTCCCAGGTGAGGTGATATCCCCACCCTTCTTTGGCTCACCCTGTGTCAGCTGCATCCACTGTATAACCAGTCCCAGTGAGATGAGTGGGGTACCTCAGTTGGAAGTGCAGAAATCACCTGCTTTCTGAGTTGATCTCACTCGGAGCTGCAGACCAGAGCTGTTCCTATTTGGCCATCTTGCCAGCCCCCTGACTAGAATTGAAAATTTTACTACAGGATTTTCAAAATACAGTTGGAAGCTTTAACAGTAAATTAGACCAAGCAGAAGAAAGAATTTCATATCTTCAAGAAAGATTTCTCAAATTAAACCTTTCAGACAATTAAAAAAAATTAACAATGAATGAAAATTTTGAGAAATTTAAAATTATGTAAAGTGATCAAATCTAGACTTATTGGTATTTCTAAAAGAATGTTTTTTAAAAAGGAGCAACTTTGAAAACATATTTGGCGGAATACTTCAGGAGAATTTATCTAATCTTGCTAGAAAA
>NW_016826084.1:8392-17503 GCF_001698545.2 Rhinopithecus bieti
ATTAGACCAAGCAGAAGAAAGAATTTCATATCTTCAAGAAAGATTTCTCAAATTAAACCTTTCAGACAATTAAAAAAAATTAACAATGAATGAAAATTTTGAGAAATTTAAAATTATGTAAAGTGATCAAATCTAGACTTATTGGTATTTCTAAAAGAATGTTTTTTAAAAAGGAGCAACTTTGAAAACATATTTGGGGGAATACTTCAGGAGAATTTATCTAATCTTGCTAGAAAAGTTGACATTCAGATACAATAAATTCAGAAAACACCTGTGAAACACCATAGAAGATGATGGTCCCCAAGGCGTATAGTTATCAGACTATCCAAAGTCAACACTAAAGAAAAAATATTGAAGGCAACTTGAGAACAGCGTCAAATCACCTATAAAAGAAATCCCATCAGCCTAACAGCAGGCTTCTCAGTAGAAACTGTATAAAACAGAAGAGATAGGGGTGCCTATTTTTAGCCTTCATAAAAGAAAAAAATGCTAGCCAATAATTTAATGCCCTGTGAAATGAAGCTTTATAAAGGAATAAGAAATAAAGTATTTCCCAGATAAGCAAACATTAATGGAATAAATCAACACCAGACTGCTCCTGCAAGAAATGCTCAAAGGAATTCTAATGTTGGAAATGAAAGAATGATATATGCTACCATTAAAGCACACATGAATACAAAGCTCACAGATTCTATAAAGCAATTACATAATTGAGACTACAAAGAAACTAGCTAACAACATTATGATAGGAACAATACTTTACATATCAATATTAACTTTGAACATAAATAGCCTAAATACTTCATTTAAAAGATCCAAAAAAATTACAAGATTCAGTCTTCTGTTTCCTTCAAGAAACCCATTTCATGTAAAATGACACCAACAGACTCAAACTAAAAAGTGGAGAAAGATCAATCATGTAAATGGAAAACACAAAAGAGCATAGATTGCTATTCTTGTAACACATAAAACAGATTTTAAACCAAAAGCTATTTAAAAAGACAAAGGCTTCACATGAAGAAACAGGGTTCAATTCAACAAGAAAATTTAATTATTCTAAATATATATGCAACCAACATCAGAGAACCCAGATTTATAAAACAAATACTACTAGAACTAAGAAAAGAGACAGACAGCCACAGACTAATAGTGGGTGACTTCAACACACCACTGACTGCACAAGACAGATCATCCAGGTAGAAAAGTAATGAAGAAACACTGGACTTAATCTGTATTTTTGATGAAATAGACCTAATAGACATCAACAGAATACTCCATCCAGAACCAAAGAATATACATTTCTATCATCTGTGCATGGAACATTCTGTAAAATTGACCACATGCTTGGTCATAGAGCAAGCCTTAATAAATTGGAAAATTGAAATCATATTAAGCATGTTCACTGACAGTAGGGGAATAAAATTTGAAATTGATACTAAAAGGAATTCTCAAAACCACATAAATACACGGAAACTAAACAACTTGCTCCCAAATAACTTTTTGGTGAACAACAAAATTAAGGTAGAAATTAAAACATTTTAGAAACAGATGAACATAAAGACACACTATACCAAACCTCTGGGATAGAGCAAAGGTAGTTTTAAGGGGAAAGATTACAGCACTAAATCCCTACATCAAAGATTTAGAAAGATTTAAAATTAACAGCCTAACGTTGCACCTCAAGGAACTAGAAAATCAGGAACAAACCAAGTCTAAAGCTAGCTGAACAAGAGAAATAACAAAGATCGGGGAGAACTAAAAGAAATTGAGACAAAAAACATTACAAAGGATCAATGAAACAAAAGGTGGTTATCTGAAAGTATAAAAAAGTGATAGACCTCTAGTTGGATTATCCGATAGAAAAGAGAGAAGATTTAAATAAGCACAATAAGAAATGACAAAAGTGACATCACAATTCATACTACAAAAATACAAAGGATTCTCAGAGATTATAATGAACATCTCTATGCACACAAACTAGAAAACAGAGAAAATGGATATATTCCTGAGAATATACAACCTGTCAAGATTGAACCAAAAAGAAACTCAAATCCTGAACAAACCAGTAATTAGCTACAAAATTAAGTCAATATCTTAAAAAAAAAAAAAAAAAAAAAACTACCAATTCCATAAATCCCTGGATCAGATGAATTCACAGCTGAATCCTACAAGACCTATAAAGAAGAGTTGACACCAATCATGCTGAAAGTATAACAAAAAGTTCAGAACAAAGGAGTCTTCTCTAACTCAATCTACAAAAACAGTATAATTCTGACTCCAAAATCGGGTAAGGACTCTAAAAAAGTAGAAAGTTACAGACCAATATCCCTGATGAACATAGATACAAAAATCTTCAATGAAATACTAGCAAACCAAATGCAGCAGCATATCAAAAAAATGAGATAATTCATCACAATTAAGTGACCTTTATCCCTGGAATACAAATAAATAAATACAATTCACCACATAAACAGAACTAAACAAAATATGATCATCTCATTGGATGCAGAAAAAGCGTTTAATAAAATCCAACATCCCTTCATGATAAAAACCCTCAACAAACTTGGCATTGAAGGAACATACCTCAAAATAATAAAAGCCATGCATGACACATCCATGGCTAACATCATACTAACTGGGAAAAGACTAAAAGTATTTCTCATAAGAAGTGGAACAAAACAAGGATGTCCACTGTCACCACTCCTACTCAACATATCACTGGAAGTCACAGCCAGAGAAACCAGGCAAGAGAAAGAAATAAAAGTCATTCAAATTGGAAAAGAGGAAGTCAGATTATCTCTGCCTATGATGGCATGATTCTACATCTAGAAAGCCCAACGGCTCCTCCAAAGACTCCCTCCCTGATAAACAAATTCAATAAAGTTTCAGGATACAAAATCAACATACAAAGTCAGTAGTTCTTCTAAACACCAATAATGTTCAAGCTGAGAACCAAATAAAATCTCAATCCCATTTACAATAATCACACAAAATAAAATTCCTAGGAATACATTTAACCAAATTGGTGAAATATCTCTACAAGGAGAACTAAAACACATTAATGAAAAAAATAGTAGATGACAGACACACACCTCTGTAAAAACTTTCCATACTCATGGATTGGAAAGATCAATATTGTTAAAATGACCATACCTCCCAGTGCAATATAGAGATTCAAAGCAATTTTTACCAAACTACTGTGATGGTTAATACTGAATGTCAACTTGATTGGATTGAAGGATGCAAAGTATTGAGATTGGGTGTGTCTGTAAGGGTTTTGCTAAAAGAGATTAACATTGAGTCAGTGGGCTGGGGAAGGCAGATCCACTCTTAATCTGGGTGGGTACCATCTAATCAGCTGTCCGCAAATATAAAGCAGGCAGAAAAATGTGAAAAGGCTAGACTGGCCTAGCCTCCCAGCCTACATCTTTCTCCTATGCTGGATGCTTCCTGCCCTCGAACATTGGACTCCAAGTTATTCACCTTTGGGACTCAGACTGGCTTCCTTGCTGCTCAGCTTGCAGATGGCCTATTGTGGAACCTTGTGATCATGTAAGTTAATAATACTCAATAAACTACCATATATATCCTGTTAGTTCTGTTCCTCTAGAGAACCCTGACTAATATAATTAGTAATGTCATTTTTCACAGAATTTGGGAAAATAACCCTAAAATTAGTGTGTAACTCCCCAAAAAGCTCAAATAGCCAAAGCAATCCCAAGCAAAAAGAACAAAACTGGAGGCATCACTTCACATGACTTTAAATTCTTCAAGCCTATAGCAACCAAAACATTATAGTACTGGTACAAAAATAGATACACAGATAAATGAAACAGAAAAGACAACCCAGAAATGAAGCCTCACACAAACAACTGATCTTTGAGAAGGTTAAAAAAAAAAAGTAAACAATGAGAAAGTGACACCCTATTCAATAAATGATGCTGGAAAACCTGACTAGCCATGTGCAGGAGATTGAAACTGGACCCTTACTTCTCACGAAAACTAACTCAAGTTGGATAAAGACTTAAATGTAAGACCTGAAACTGTAAAAAATCATAGAAGAAAACTTAGAAAAACCTTTTCTGGATATTGGCCTAGGCAAAGAATTTATGACTAACACATCAAGTGCACGTGTATCAAAAACAAAAATAGACAAATGGTACTTAATTAAACTAAAGAACTTCTGCACAGCAAAACAAAAATCAATAGATTAAACAGACAAGCTACAGAATACAAAAATGATATTTGTAAAGTATGCATCCAGAAAAGGAATAATATTCAATATCTATAAGGAACTTAAATAAATCAACATGTAAAAAACAAATAACCATATTAAAAAGTGGGCAAAGAACATGAGAAGACACTTCTCCAAAGGAAACACACCTTCAAAGAAGAAACACATGTGGCCAACAAACATATGAAAAAAATTTTCAACATCACTAATCATCTGAGAAATGCAAATCAAAATCATAATGAGATACCATCTGACACCAGTCAAATGCCTATTATTAAGAAAGTGAAAAAATAACAGATGTTGGTGAGGTTGTGGGAAATGGGTATGCTTATATCCTGTTGGTGGGAGTGTAAATTAGTACAACCCCTACAGAGAATAGCATGGAGATTTCTCAAAGAACTAAAAGTAGAACTACCATTTGACCCAGAAATCCCACTACTGTGTATCACGGCACTATTTTTATCACATATGTTTATCACAGCACTATTCACAATAGTGATTGAATCAACAAAGGTGTACAATCAACTTAAATTTCCATCAATGGTAGATTGGATAAAAAATGGTATAAATGCATCATGAAATACTACACTTTTACAAAAAATAATGAAATTATGCTTTTTTCAGCAACATGGATGCAGCTCTAGGCTATTATTCTAAGTGAAGTAATGCAGAAACAAAATAAAATACAGCATGTTTGCATTTATAAGTGGGAGCTAAACAATGGGTACCCATGGACCTAAACATGGAAACAATAGACACTAGGGACTACAAGACAGGAGAAGCAGGGAGGATGGCAGGGTTTGAAAAACTACCTATTGGGTACTATGTTTACTATTTGGGTAATGTGCTCACTAGAAACCCAAACCCCACCATTATACAATATACGCATGTATCAAACCTGTGCATGTACCCCACAGACCTAAAATTCAACAAAAAAACCTCTTAATAAGAGAGCAGTAGTTTGATATTTCTTTCAAAGTGCTAGCCATATCTCGATATACACATCTCACAACAAAACCAGCATAAGTTTTATTAGATAACTCTAGCTATGAGTAAAGCAACAATGCATTTTATCACCACCCATATGCTTTTCTGAATGTTCTGGATAACACCATTAGATAAATACAAGAAATAAGGAATAAATACTTAGAAAACATGAATGATATTTTAGATTATATGATTGCATTCTTGAAAGCAGTCTTTGCACAGAAATTCACATCAATAATGTAATTCAGTATAGTAGCTGGGTACAAAATTCATATACAAAGTGTAATAGATTTTCAATATATAGAAAGTAATTAATTGGAAAATATAAGGAAAGAAAATGTATCATTTACATCAGCAACAGACATGAAACACTGAGATATTTACCAAGTTTGGTGCATGGCATTTAAAACTCTCTTGAAAGAATTAAGAACTAAATTAATACACAGATATTCTTTGCTTTGAGCCTTAAAAAATCAGAGAAGAGATCCCTGTTCCTTATAGTAATATCAAAATTAAA
The DNA here is from genome assembly GCF_001698545.2 of Rhinopithecus bieti. Lineage (NCBI taxonomy): Eukaryota > Metazoa > Chordata > Mammalia > Primates > Cercopithecidae > Rhinopithecus > Rhinopithecus bieti. Next base: position 14,131 of record NW_016826084.1, read on the forward strand.
TATTATTCAAATAAAAATAATAATATGTTAACTGTCCTGACAAATTTACATTGAAATGTATCTAAAATTACCCAGATGACCACTAATAAAAAATATTAATTAGTCATATTGGCCCTTCTTCCAGATTTTAAAATAATATATGGCAATTAAGAATTTGATACTCTTCCTTGTGTCTGGGTGCAGTGGTTCACGCCTGCAATCCCAGCACTTTGGGAGGCTGAGGTGAGCAGATTGCTTATGTCTGGGCTACATTGTGAAACTCCATCTCTACAAAAAATACGAAAATTAGCTTGGTGCGGTGGCATGCACCTGTAGTACCAGCTACTCGGGAGGCTGAGGTGGGAGAATGACTTGAGACCGGGAAGCGTGGGTTGCTGTGAGCTGAGATCATGCCTCTGCACTCCAGCCTGGGTGACAGAGTGAGACCCCATCTCAGAAAAAAAAAAATAATAATCATTTGATACTCTTTTTGAATAGATTAAAAAAAAAAAAAAGAGCACAGGCATTTTAGAAATACTCTCGAATATATATTGGACTTCAATATAAATGATATCCGATTGAATAAACTTTTAATATGATTTGTAGGATTTTAGTTATTCTTAGGAAGACCCAGGACTTCCAAAATTATAAAAATAATTTGTCCATGTTTATATCTTTATCTAATCTGCAATTTATTTCATTATCACAAGTGCTATGTGGACTTGAAAAAAACACAACTGTTGAAATAGTACCAAAGAGGTACTATATTTTATCTATCAAAGCAGTAATGAGTTAATTTTGATAAAGTTCACTGTGGAGTAGAGTGAAAAACTACTATTTTGATATTTGTAGTAGAAAAGTAAGTTGTTACTCATGTGAGGGGAAGGAGGACCTCACTATACCTATTAGAATTTAAAATACAGTTTTTTATTCTACATCTGGGAATTTAGTTATGCATGTACTCATATACTGGCCTAGAGACCATTATACTATTTGTTGTAGTGTGTGTGTGTACACATGTGTATTTATATATAGCTGTATAACTACCTATCTACTTTCTCCCTCTCTCTCAACCTATTATCTGCGTGCATAGATTTGTACCTCTGTAAACCATTTCTTGAAGGATACAGACATGCAAAATTTTTAATACTATCTTTGTAGATTGGAATGATAGTAGTGAGGGAATATAAGATTTTCATTCTAGACATTCTGGTGCTTTTGCATTTTACCTTGAGAACGTGCTTTTAATAATAAAATTTTAGTTAAAATAAACAGCTGATGTAGGTACCAATATCACATGGAATTAAAATGTGTTGATCAACTTGTTTAATTCATAATTTGCTTTACAATAATGCACATAAAAACATAACAAGCAGAATTATATAACATTTGTATACAAACCAATGGCACTAGGAATATAATAGATTTCATTATCTAGTATTACGTAAATGTATCATAAATTATCTGCATATTCTAAAAATTTCCAGAGCCTGTCCCTCATACAAATAAAATATATCACAAATTATCTGCATATTCTAAAAATTTCCACAGCCTGTCCCTCATACGAAGTAAATCTTATTCAGGAAAGTTCTTTAATTTTAGGTGACTAGAAATTAAATACATATTCCATGCCCCAATGCCTCAGACCTTGAATTTTCAAGATAAGAAGATGATGTATAAGGAAACATTATATTTATGTGTATATATACATATTATTGCAAATATACATATATGTATATATTTATAAATATATGTACTCACACTTCTATATACAACATAATTTATTTAAACATTTTTTTCTGTCAAAAGCCTAGAAATACATCTGGTTTTGTTTTGGAAACTATAAATCATTTAGTCAGTATGATTTTAACTATTACAAAAGTTTATATAGCATTGGACTAAAAACATGTTATTGAAATAGCACACAAAGTCACATTATTTGATGTATAAATTGGCTCTTTCTTTAGGAAGATGAGTACAGCTCATAGGTGTTCATTTGTTTACCAGACTTCTACGATTTGGAAAATCCTATTCAATACTTCTACAGAGAGCTGTTGGAAATGTTGCATGCTTCAGTAATTTACAGTTTTTGAATTAAAGCCTAGTATATAATGTGCAAATGTGATTACATAAATCTGATCTTTTCTTGGCTTAACGGTTTTGGAAGATTTTCGTCAGTACCAAGAAATACCTCAGAAATAGGCAGGTACTTTTTAGGGAACAATCATTTTCATTCACATGAATTCTATGAATCAAAATATTTACTTACTGAATTTTCATACCTGGAAAGACTGCAAATTTCTTAATGCTTTTCAAGTTATTCCAATACATGTTGGTTAGCATGCAACAGAAAAGCTATAGACGGAACACAGCTGTTATAAATACATATTGTGTCAGAATAGCATATTACTCACTAGCTCTAAAGAAATATACATTTTTAATATTTTCCTTTATCTGTAATTACAACTTGGAAGATGAGTAGTTAAATTCAGAGTGTGTCCTTATGGTACCTGTGTGCATATTTTACAGCCAAATTTTGAAAAGAGGAAATATTTTTCAGGTAGGTGCTCCATAAAAATTGCCAAAAAAGAAATAAAAGGTCATTTGGAATCCACTAAAATATCAATGCACATTTTAAAACTGGTAGTGGTACAGGCATAAGGAAGAGAAAAATAAAATGAAAGTCATTGGAAGTAATTTGTAACATACGTAGTTATCATAAACTTGATTTTTATAAGTTCAAAATGTCAGAGATACACTTGCCAGAATGAGTACCAATTACATAAATAGTTTGTCAGAATCGACAGACTGGTTGAGAAAGCAAACGAATCTTTCTGATGGGTAGACAGTTGCACAAATTTGCAAATGACATAATCAACAAATAGATAAAAGAAACACACACACACACACACACATACATATGTAAAAGGAACACATGCACAAACCATTAATGTGCATATATGCATTACAAAATGAGAATCAACAACTTTACAAAAATTAACAGCTTGGCGCAATTATGAAATTATTCAATTGGATACTGTGGCAGAAGACAGTCATGGGGTAGGAGGACAGGGTCAATATTAACTTGATTGTTTATATGTATTTTTAAAGTAGTGCCAGAAAAAATTCATGAAAAGATAAGTTATATGATGAAGTAAAATGCTCTAGAAACAATGGGAAAACATTGCAGTTACTGGGAAAATATTGTGTTTACAGAAAATATAAACAGCAGCAAATACCTTAAGGTAATTATGCCTAGATCTTGTTAGAAAATATTTTATATATTTTGAGAAACAGGAAAATAATATTTCAAATGAGTCACACAGTGCATATATTTTAAGGCACCCATGAACCTATATATTTCTTTTTTTTTTTTTTTTTTTTTTTTTTTTTT
>NW_016826084.1:20331-32068 GCF_001698545.2 Rhinopithecus bieti
CCAATAAGCATGTGAAAAAATTGTTCAAAATCATTACTAATCATGGTAATGTGAAGCAAAACGGTCATGATAAAACATCTCACATGCACTAGGATGGCTTTAATCAAAAAGTCAGGTAATAACAAATGTTGAAGATGTGGAGAAATTTGAACATTCATACATTTCTGGTGAGAATGAAAAACAGCACAGGCCTTTTGTACAATAGGATGGCAATTCCACAGATAAGTAAATAGAGTAATACCATACGATCCAGCAATTATTTCACTCCTAGGTGTCTACCCAATAGAAATAAAAACATACGTAAAGATACAAACTTACACATAAATGTTCCTAGCAGCATTATTCATATTAGACAAAAAATAGAAATTCAAATGTTCTTTGACTATTGAATTGATAAACCAAATGTGGTATATATCACTCAAACGTAAAAAGGAATGATATACTTACTGGAACATGATACAATAAGGATTAATCTTAAAAATATTATGTAAAGTGAAAGAAGTCAGTCACAAGACCATATATTATATGATTAATTTATATAAAATGTCAAGAATAGACTATTCAGTAGATAAAGTAAATTAGTGGTTTCCTAGGGTTGGGATGTGGGTGAATAGAAGCAATAGATAAAAGGTACAGAGCTGCTATTTCTTTGGGGTAATAAAAATATTCTAAAACTGACTGTGGTAAAGGTTTTACACATCTGTAAATTACTAAAAATTCATTGATTTATACACTTTAAATGAGTGATGCTTTTAGTATATGAATTATATTCCAATATAATTCTTCTTAAAAGTGGATCCAACTTTCATATTTGTTCTCAGCAGAAATGGTTATGCTGATGCCAGCTACACTCTCATAGTCCAAAAAAGAAATCTGACTTTATTGTGTTTGATGGGAGAGAATAATAAAGACCATAAAGTGACAGAATTCTTCCAGATGAGAACGTTAAGGAGTTAGACATTTGAGAAGCCACTTTCTGTAACAATGAGCTTTTCCTTAACTATTGTCTGAATTTGTTGTCGTAGATATGCAGATACTAAGTTGAAAGTCTGTTTGTAAACATGACAAACTATTTAGTGATAGTAACATTAGCCATAGCTGAACACAGTGGTTCTGATCACAGATTCAGATCAGCTAAAGGGATTATAATCTGTGGAACAGAGCATTGAAAGGGAGGATGCTACCCAGTGGTGACCCAGAAATCTTATATTCTGTATAAGTCCTTGGCCAAGAACCAGACTTTTCATGCTCTGGGTGAGATGATATGAGGCTTATGTCAGAACAACTTCTATGATCATAAGAATGGAAGAGAGATAACAAAGGTCAAACAGTCTTTAGGAATGTTGAAAAGCCAGACCTTGTAGAGTTCAGGGACTATCTTATATTCTGATTAACTCCCAAGCATGTGACCCCAGAAATGCCACAATTGACAAGTTAGAAAAATGCCCTAGGTTAACAGTTAACCTAGATGTATGCTAACAAAGCCTGAAACCCAACACTGATAGAATATTCAGAAGAAAGAAGGTTTGAAGACTGAATCCATCTGATTAGAGGAGCCAAGGAAATACTGTAGGCTTAAAACATATCTGCAAAATAACCTGAGAAGCGTGAGGGGAACATCAATGCAGAAAAATAGTCTGGTGTGTGGAATCAGAGCTTGAACACGCTGATTAGTGCGTCTATACAAAGGAGGTGGCATTGGTGGTGGTAGGAGAAAGGATTTATATGGACAAAATAAAAAAATAATTGAAAAAATATTAAAGATTTATATTATGTTATATTATATCATATTATTATTATTATATATGATGCCAATAGCGAAACAGGGTCTTGCAGGAGACTGAAACCCAAAGACGGGAAAAACTTTATAGTAAACATGTTTTTTTTCCTCTCTTCCTGCTCTTTGCACCAGTGCTTGGCCTAGACACAAAAAGTATGCAGCAGAGCAGGGTAAATACGGCCCTGTATATATATATATGGCCAGAGGATTAAAATGGGAAATACCAAGAAACTGGAAAGTATTGGGGATATTTTGGAGGGGGAAATGGCCAAGCAAGTGAACCCAAAAAGTTGTTTATGAAGTTCTAAATTTACCTCAAAGCTGTACATCCACAGATTTTATTCTAAACACAGATCACTGCTAAGATCTAAGTGAATGATACACATGCAGAAGAGATCCAAATAACACTGAACTTCTTTCAGTGCAGAAGCATTTTAGTTTGATCCAATCCATTTGTCTATTTTTGGTTTCATTGAAAAAAGAGATTGTGGAATGATAGTTTCCAGGGGCTTGGGGGAGGTGGAAACAGAGATGTATTTCTCAAAGTTTACAAAATTACAGTTATTCAATATGAATAGATCCTGGAGAGCTACTGTACAGCATAGTGCCTATAATTAGTAATACGGAATTATACACTTAAAAATTTACTAAGAGGGTGAATCTAATTGTATGTCTCTTCACCACAAAAAAGAAAGGAAAAAGGCAAGAAAAAACTTCTGTAGGTGATGTATATGTTTATGGCAAGAATTTTTGTGATAGTTTTATGGGTGTATATCTCCAAACTCACTACATTGTATACATTAAATATGTACAGCTTTTTGTGTTAATCATACCTTTATAAACTATTTTAAAACAAAAGCAAATACCACTGTACTGGCATTAAAAGCACAACCCACAAACGACTTCAGAACTTGCGTCCTGAACACAACAGGGGAGACTGCTTGCTATAACAAAAGTAACCACTGGGTAAGTCTCCATCAGCTAAAGAAGACTTCACATTCTAACAATATCCAGAATACAATTCAAACTTACTTGGCACAATATGTAGAAAACTAAAACTGGACTCCTTTCTTACACCTTAAATAAAAATTAACTCAAGATGGATTAAAGACTTAAATGTAAAACTCAAAACCATAAAATCCCTAAAAGAAAACTTCAGCAATACCATTCAGGATGTAGGCATGGGCAAAGACTTCACGATGAAAACACCAAAAGCAATGGCAACAAAAGTCAAAATTAACAAATGGAATTTAATTAAACTTAAGAGCTTCTGCACAGCAAAAGAAACTAGCATCAGAGTAAACAGACAACCTACAGAATGGGAGAAAATTTTTGCAATCTACGCATCTGAACAAGGTCTAGTATCCAGAATCCACAAGGAACTTAAATAAATTTACAAGAAAATAACAAAACCATCAAAAAGTGGGCAAAGGACATGAGAAAGACACTTCTCAAAATAAGACATTTATGTGGCCAACAAACATATGAAAAAAAGCTCATCGTCACTGATCATTAGAGAAATACAAATCAAAACCACAATGAGATACTCTCTCATGCCAGTCAGAATGGTGGTTATTAAAAGGTCAAGAAACAATAGATGTTGTTGAGGCTGTGGAGAAATAGGAAATGCTTTTATACTGTTGGTGGGAATCTAAATTAGTTTAACCATTGTGTAAGACAGTATGGCAATTCCTCAAGGGTCTAGAACAAGAAATACCATTTGACCCAGCAGTCCCATTACGGGGTATATACCCAAAGGAATATAAATTATTCTGCTATAAAGACACATGCATATGTATGTTTATTGCAGCACTATTTACAATAGCAAAGACATGAAACCAACCCAAATGCCCATCAATGATATACTGGATAAGGAAAATGTAGCACATATACACCATGGAATACTATGCAGTCGTTAAAAAAAATGAGATCATTCCTTTACAGGGACATGGATGAAGTTGGAAGTCATCATCCTCAGCAAAGAAACGCAGGAACAGAAAACCAAACACCGCATGTTCTAACTCAAAAGTGGGAGTTGAACCATGAGAACACATGGACAAAGGGAGGGAGAGGAAACAAACCAAAATACCACTGGGGTCTGTTGAGGGGTTGAGGGGCAAGCGGGGAGGGAAACGCATATAAATATCTAATGTAATGCAGGCTTAAAACCTAATGGACAGGGTTTGATACATGGTGCAGGCAAACAACCACCAGGGCACACTGTATACCTTAATGTAATCAAACCTGCACAATTTCGCCACATGTATCCCTGGAATTTTAAAAGTAAAAAATTTAAAAAAATAACTATCGACAAACACAAAACTAGGGAAAATCACAAAATTCAATATAGGGAAAAAGACAACTCAAACTGAATGGTAAAGCCTAACATAGACAAAGAATGTTGAGAAAATTTAGCCAAAAAATATTATTAAGACCAACTATTTTTTTATTTTTTATTATTTTATATTGTACTTAAGGTTCTTAAGGTACAATGTGCACAACACGTGCAGGTTTGGTATACATATGATATTACTATTGTCCATGTTGGGTGAGTGTGCTGCACCCATCAACATCAATCCCAGCACCCCCATCATTTACGTTCATATTATATAATCAGGTATACTAAACCCCACAAATGCAATCCTCCTCCACTCACATGATAAAGGCGCCCCCTGATGTGTGATGCTCTCCTGTCCCGAGTCCAAGTTGATCTCTCATTGTTCAGTTTCCTCACCTATGACTGAAAACACTGCGAGTTGTTTTGGTTTTCTGTATCTTGTGATAGTTTTGCTTAAGAATGATGGTTTTCCCAGCCCTGCATGCATGTCCCTACAAAGGACGCAAACTCATCCTTTTTTATGGTTGCCCATAATATTTCCATGGTGTTGTATGTGCCACATTTTCTTATTTAATAATGCACCAACAGAAATTAAAATATTATTTAAATAGAAAATACTGTTAAAATCTCAGCAATATATAAAAGATATCAAAATGTGAATTACAGACACAGAATAATCAAAATAAAACTTATTAGATAGGCTACACAGTAGAAAAGATGACAGAAAATCAGTAAACTTAAAGAAAGGTTAATACAAATTATCCCATGTGAGCAAACAGAAAAAGGCTGATAAAAAATAAGCAGAGCCCCAACACCAAGTGGCATAATATTAAAAGATCTAACATTTATGTAATTGAAGTTGCCAAAAAAGAGAAAAATACAGTACATCAAAATATTTAAATCAAATACGTAAATATATAGATTTCAGAAGCTTAGTGAACAACAAAATATATATTAACCAATGTGCTGGGTTATAAAACATACTTTAACAAATTTATGAGTTAAAAATTATACAATGTCTGCTATATATCCATAATGGAACTAGACAAGAAATCAGAAAAGGAATGATAATACAAAAACCTCCAAACACTGCAAAATTAGTACAAATATAAATAATCTATGTGTCAGAGAAGTCTCAGAAAAATTAAAAATCATATTTTAGCTCAATGAAAATAGAAACAAAATGTCAAATTTGAACAATATAGCTAAACAATGCATAGTGAAAACGTATGGCAAAAAAAGTTAGAGAAGAGTAAAAGACTGTAATCAGAGATCTAAGCTGTCAATTACAAATCTAAGCTGTCACCTCCAGAAACTAGAAAAGAAAATAAACACAATCCAAAAGAATGAAGGAATTCACAAATTTGAGATTAGAAAGCAACATATTTGAAAACAAATAATACAGAAAAGCAATATAATCAGGCATGTTTCTGTTAAATATTCATAAATTGGCTAACCAATTTTTATTTTATTTTATTAATGAGACTAAAATGAAACAGTACATGGATAACAAATATATTGAATGAAATGATGAATACCATTACAGATGATGCAGACATTAAAAGGATAATAAAGATATACTGCAGGCTGGGTGCAGTGGCTCACGCCTGTAATCCCAGCACTTTTGGAGGCCAAGGAGGGTGGATCACAAGGTCAGGAGTTCAAGACCAGCCTGGCCAAGATGGTGAAACACTGTTTCTACTAAAACACAAAATTAGCTGGGTGTGGTGGTGGGCGCCTGTAATCCCAGTTACTCAGGAGGTTGAGGCAGAGAATTGCTTGAACCCAGGAGGTGGAGGTTGCAGTGAGCTGAGATGGTGCCACTGCACTCCAGCCTGGGTGACAGAGTGAGACTCCATCTCAAAAAAAAAAAAAGGAAAGAAAAAGAAATACTGCAGACAACTCTAACCACATATATTTGGCAAACTAAATAAAACAGGCCAATTCCTTGAAAAACACATAATACCAAAACTCAACCAAAATAAAATAGATAATCTGAGTAGTCATAAACATCAAAAAACCTAAACTTGTAGTCAAAAATTTACAGAAATAAAATCTCTAAGCCGAGATAGCAATCATGTGAACATATCAATAGATCAATAACATTTTTGACAAAATTGAACATTTACTAATTGTGAAAGTTAATATTGAGGGTCAACTTGATTGCATTGAGAGATACAAAGTATTTATTCTGGGTTTGTCTGTGTGGATGTTGCCAAAAGAAATAAACATTTGAGTCAGTGGGCTGGGGAAGGCAGATCCACGCTTAATCTGGTGGACATAATCTAAATAGCTGCCGGGAAATATGAAGCAGGCAGAAAAACGTGAAAAGGAGACGACAGGCCTAGTCTCCCAGCCTACATCTTTCTACTGTGCTGGATGCTTCCTGCCCTCAAACATCAGGCTCCAAGTTCTTCAGTTTTGGGGTTTGGACTGGCTCTCCTTGCTCCCCAGCTTGCAGACAGTCCGTTGTGGAATCTTGTGAGTGTGTAAGTTGGACTCAACTTCTAATAGTATGAACACTGATAGTCCTTGGCATGAACTGTTTAGAGAGTTATGCAAAATAAATGAATTTGACACTCCTGATTCACTGCTTGTGAGAGGCAAGGAGTTTAGTAGCTCTATATATAATACCTTTGACCAGATGTGGAGAACCAAGGAACGTAGTGAAGCTGGTTGATTGCTCCTAAGTTCAGTAGACAAAGTAATGAAAGAAAGTGATGAACTCAAGGATTCTGTCTTCCAGCTTCAGAAGCAAATAGTAAGCCTCAAATCTGCTAAGATTTCCCTGAGCGAGAGATTTATCTCCTGTAGAGAAAGGACAGAAATTGTGGAAAAACAGACACAAACTCTTATCATGCAAGTGGCTGACCTGCAATAAAAGGTGCATGCCAGCTGCTTTCCATTAAAGTGAGGACATTGATTGGAAAAGAATGGGACCCTGCAACTTGGCACGGGGATGTGTGGGAGGACCCTGATGAAACTGATGGCACTGAGTTTGTAAACTCTGATGAACCTTTTTTGCCAGAAGGAACAGCTACCCCATCCCCAGTATTAGCAACATCCCCCCAACCCCAACCCATATTGCCATCAGCCTTCTCATCTTTGTCTGAGGAGATAAACCCTGCACTACCTGAGGCAGTTGCCAGGCAAGATAATGTTGATTATCCAGAGAAGCCAACCCCAACACCTGTGTTTACTTCTAGACGTTTAACTAGACTAAAGTCTCTGCAAGCCCCTAGAGATGAGGTTGAGAGTGTGACCCATGAGGAGGTGTACACACTCAAAAAAAAAAGAAAAAAAGAAAAAAAAAAAACCAACTGTTTCAGTTCTCTAATTTATATAAACAGCCGATCTAGAGAACAGTTATGTGAATGGATATTAAGGGTATGGGATAATGGTGGAAGGAACATAGTTGGATCAGGCTGAACTTATTGATTTGGGTCCACTAAGTTGAAACTCTGCATTTAATGTTGCAGCTCAGGGAGTTTAAAAGGGTTCTAATAGTTTATTTGCTTGGTTAGCTGAAATATGGATTAAAAGATGGCCCACTGTGAGTGAGCTGGAAACGTCTGATCTCTCTTGGGTTAATGTAGAGGAAGGAATCTAAAGATTCCTTTAGATCCATCCAGAGATTGGGATGGTGGAGTGGATTAGTCACTTTAGATCTACTCATCCCAGCTTGAGGGGAGGTCCTTGACTAATGCCTTGAGAAACAGATTTGTGAGGGCTGCACCTGCATCTTTGAATAGCCTTACAATTGCTCTTCTCTGTACGTCAGATCTAATGGTGGGAACTGCAGTCACTCAACTACCAAATTTAAATACAATGGGAATAATTGGATCCTGAGGTGGCAGGGTCCACGTGGCAGCACTCATCTGTCAAAGTCAAGGTTGGCATAGCTACCACAATGGGCAGCAGAGGCAAAGCCACAATCAGAATTGTCTGACTCGTGTAGAGCTCTGGCATTGGCTAATTAATCATGGTGTTCCTAGAAGTGAAATTAATAGGAAGTCTACTGCATTTCTACTTAAATTATACAAACAGAAAACTTCTAGGTTGAATGGACAAAATAGTAATTTTAGTTATACAAACAGAGAATCATAGCCCCTCAATCAATTTCCAGACTTGAACCAGTTTACAGACCCAGGACCTCTTGAATGAAGGGGAGGCCAGATCCCTTTGAGGAAGGACCCCATTATATTACCAACAATATATGCAGTGAGACTTTCTCCCATCCTTCCCCAAGCAGACCTCTGGCCTTTTACCAGGGTAACTGTGCATTGAGGAAAGGGAAATGATCAGACATTTTGGAGACTATTGTACACTGGCTTTGAGCTGATATTGATTCCAGTGGACCCAAAATGTCATTTTGGTCCTCCAGTTAAAGTAGGGGCTTATGGAGGTCAGATAATTAATGGAGTTTTAGCTCAGGTCCGACTGACAGTGGGTCCAGTGAGTTCCCAGTCTCATCCTGTGGTCATTTTCCCAGTGCCAGAATGCATAATTGGCATAGAGACATACTTAGCAACTGGCAGAACCCCTACGTTGGCTCCCTGACTGGTAGGGTGGGGGCTACTATGGTGGGAAAGGCCAAATAGAAGCCATTACAGCTGCCCCTACCTAGAAATATAGTAATTCAAAAACAATATCACATCCCTGGAGGGATTGCGGAGATTAGTGTCACCATCAAGGACATGAAGGGTGCAGGGGTGGTAATTCCCACCACATCCCCGTTCAACACTCCCATTTGGCCTGTGCAGAAGACCGATGGATCTCGGAGAATGACAGTAGATTATCATAACCTGAACCAAGTGGTTACTCCATTTGCAGGTGCTGTACTCCATTTCCAGGTGCTGTACCAGATGTGGTTTCATTGCTTGAGCAAATTAACACATCTCCTGCTACCTCGTATGCAGCCTTTGACTTGGGAAATGTTTTTTTCTCCATCCCTGTCCATAACACCCATGAGAAGCAATTTGCCTTCAGCTGGCAAGGCCAGCAATATATCTTTACTGTCCTACTTCAGGTATATATCAACTCTCCAGCTTTGTGTCATAATCTTATTGGGAGAGACTTTGATTGCTTTTTGCTTCTGCAAGATATCACACTGGTATATTACATTGATGACATTATGCTGATTGGATCCAGTGACAAGAAGTGGCAAACACACTGGACTTATTGGTAAGACACTGGCATGCCAGAGGATGGAAAATAAATCCAACTACAACTCAGGGAGCTTCTACCTCAGTAAAACTTCTACGGATCCAGTGGCGTGGGACCTGTCGAGATATTCCTTCTAAGGTAAAGGAGAAGTTGCTGCATTTGGCTCCTCCTACATCCAAGAAAGAGGCACAATGCCTAGTGGGCCTATTTAGACTTTGGAGGTAACACATTCCTCATTTGGGTGTGTTACTATGGCCTATTTATCAAGTGACCCAAAAGGCTGCCAGTTTTGTGTGGGGTCCAGAACAGGAGAAGGCTCTGCAACAGGACCAGGTTGTGCAAACTGCTCTGCCACTTAGGCCATATGACCCAGCAGACTCAATGGTGCTTGAGGTGTTAGTGGCAGATAGGGATGCTGTTTGGATCCTTTGGCAGGCACACATAGGTGAATCACAGCAGAGGTCTCTAGGATTTTGGAGTAAGGCCCTGCCATCTTCTGCAGATAATTACTCTCCTTTTGAGAGACTGCTCTTGGCCTGTTACTGTGCTTTCATGGAAACTGAACGTTTGACTATGGGTCATCAAGTCATCATGTGACCTGAAATGCCTATCATGAACTGGATACTTTCTGACCCATCAGGCCACAAAGTGGGCCGTGCACAGCAGCATCATGAAACTGAAGTGGTATATATGTGATTGGGCTCGAGTAGGTCTTGAAGGTACAAATAAGTTACATGAGTAAGTGGCCCAAATACCTATGGTGTCTACTCCTGACATCCTGCCTTCTCTACCCCAGCCTGAACCAATGCTCTCATGGGGAGTTCCCCATGATCAGTTGACAGAAGAAGCGAAGACTAGGGTCTGGTTCACAGATAGTTCTGCACGATATGCAGACAACACCTGAAAGTGGACAGTTGTAGCACTACAACCCCTTTCTAGGACATCCCTGAATGACAGTGGTGAAGGGAAATCTTCCCAGTGGGCAGAACTTTGAGCAGTGCACCTGGTTGTGCACTTTGCATGGAAAGAGAAATGGCCAGATGTGTGATTATATACTGATTCATGGGCTGTAGCCAATGGTTTGGCTGGATGGTCAGGGACTTGAAAGACACATGATTGGAAAGTCAGTGACAAAGAAATGTGGGGAAGAGGTATGTGGATGGACCTCTCTGAGTGGTCAAAAACTGTGAAGATATTTGTATACCATGTGAGTGCTCACCAATGGGTGACCTCAGCAGATGAGGAGTTTAATAATCAAGTGGATAAGATGACCCGTTCTGAGGACACCACTCAACCTCTTTCCTCAGCCACCCCTGTCATCACCCAATGGGCCCACAAACAAAGTGGCCATGGTGGCAGGGGTGGAGGTTACGCATGGGCTCAGCAACATGGACTTCCACTCAACAAGGCTGACTTGACTATGGTCACTGTTGAGTGCCCAATCTGCCAGCAGCAGAGACCAACACTGAGCCCTCAATATGGCACCATTCCTTGGGGTGATCAGCCAGCCACCTGGTGGCAGGTTAATTATATTGGACCTCTTCCATCAAGGAAAGGGCAGAGGTTTGTCTTGACTGTAATAGGCACTTATTCCGGATATGAGTCTGCCTATTCTTCACAATGCTTCTGCCAAGGCTACCACCCGTGGACTCAAGGAATGTCTTATCCATCATCATGGTATTCCACACAGCATTGCTTCTGACCAAGGCACTCATTTTGTGGCTGAAGAGGTGTGGCAGTGGGCTCATGCTCATGGAGTTCACTGCTCTTATCATGTTCCCCATCATCCTGAAGCAGATGGGTTAGCAGAATGGTGGCATGGCCTTTTGAAGTCACAATTACAACACCAACTAAGTGACAATACTTTGCAGGGCTGGGGCAAAGTTCTCTAAAAGGCCACATATGCTCTGAATCAGCAACTGACATATGGTACTGTTTCTCCCATAGCCAGGATTCATGGGTCCAGGAATCAAGGGGTGGAAAGGAAGTGGCACCACTCACCATCACCCCTAGTGATCCACTACCAAAATTTTTGCTTCCTGTTCCTGTGACATTACATTCCGCTGCCCTAGAGGTCTTAGTTCCAGAGGGAAGAACATAGCCACCAGGAGACACAACAATGATTCCATTAATTGCAGGTTAAGATTGCCACTTGGACACTTTGGGCTCCTCCTACCTTTAAGTCAACAAGCTAAGAAAGGAATTACAGTGCTGTCTGGGGTGACTGACCTGGACTATCAGATGAAATCAGTCTACAACTCTGCAATGCAGGTAAGGAAGAGTACGTATGGAATACAGGAGATCCATTAGGACGTCTCTTAATATTACCATGCCCTGTGATTCAGGTCAATGGGAAACTACAACACCCCAATCCAAGAAGGACTACAAATGTCCCAGACCCTTCAGGAATGAAAGTTTGGATCACTCCACAGGAAAAAAAAAAAAAAAAAAAA
>NW_016826084.1:34777-36817 GCF_001698545.2 Rhinopithecus bieti
AGAAAAAAATGAAATAAAATTTCTGCTATTCACAGATGACATGATTATCTGCAAAAAATGCAGAGATATCTACAAAAAAACTTTCAGAATTAATCAGTGACTTTAATAATGTAATAGGATATAAGGCCAAAACACAAAAAGTAATCATATTCCTAATATGTCCATATTCAGTGGACAATTGAAAATCAGAATTTAAAAATAACTTATATCACTTACAACAGTTCTCAAAGTGAAATATTTAGGTATAAATCTACCAAAATATATGCAGGGCCTATATGTTAAGACTATGAAATGCTGATGAAATAAACGTAAGGCATACAAGATATCTGACTAGACAGCCAGGAAGTACTGCTCCTACCAAGAGGCCAAAATATGGAGTAAACCAACATGCTTCAAACACATCTTCAGAGAGAAAACACTGATAATCTATAGGGAGACAATATAGATACTGAGGCCAAAGAGGGAAGAAGTAGGGAACCCTGCATGGAACTGCAGAGGACCAGGATGAGTTCCTGGCTCTGAATGGCTCCTAGGGAAGAGATGAGTGAAATGATGCAGGACAGCCCACACTTGCTGTGGACTTCTGGAATCCTAGCGACAAAGATCCTATGCTCCCCACCACCTTAGGGCATTTGAATTGTAAGGGATATCTGCCTGAAGAGTAGGCAGAGACAGAGCTCCGAGTTGCATGGAGACCAGGGGAGTTTGCACGCCAGGCCAAGGTAGCACAGCACAGTCATAGGCACCTGTCCCCCAAGGCTCCCCATTTTCCTCTGAGTAGCTCTAACTCCAGCTGACTGGTGGGCCAAAGAGAGTAGAGCCATCTTTCCCACAGGATTGTGGTGCCTCTGTCCTAGAGGTGCCCCCCGCCTGCCAGTCCCTCCAAATTCCCCTCCCTAGCCACTCTAGCAGGAACATGTGCACAGCACAGCTTCTGATGTCCAGCCTGGGTGCTTTGCCATTGGTCCCCACTGAGTGCTTTTTTGGTGGCCTGGGAGCACTTCAGATCCCCCAGGATAGCTGGTACCTAACCCAAAGGGAATAGAAGATAGAGCTGCAGGCCTGGTCCCAATGCCCTAGGGTTTCAGCACACAGATGGTGAGTACCAAGCTGAAATATGCGGCCGGTGCTCAAGTTGAGGAGGAGTCCCCATTCTCAGAATACTAGAAAAGGATGAAATGCAGGTTTGTGGGCCTGCATGGGAGTGGGGCGTGCCTCCCTCCTCAGGGTCAGACCCAGAAGGATGTAGCCTGTATGCCAACCATTGCCTCTGCCTGAAGGAGTCCCATAGCCCAGAAAACATGAGAAAGAAAATGTGGAGATGGCACCAGTGATTGGAAGGGGCTCTCCTAAGGCCCTGGAGTAGACCTGGAGAGACGGTCTTCTCTCTCCCTTCTCCCAACACAGAGCACCACTGTGAATATGCTGAAATATAAAAGAGCCAAGTGACTAAGAGCCTGTCTGCAGTCCATTGATCTTAAGCCCATCTACTGAATTGTGGCCAAAATGGCAACACCAAAATATTCTGCTAGTATACCGCACCTGTGAAACTCAGGGCAAGAATCTGACTACAAAGAAAGATCTGGTACAGAGCCTTGGCCCTCAGAAAGCATCGAGAAATGAAGACAATTGATGATACTCAACTTATACTTAAGCTAAACCCTCGACAGAAGTAAAGACTAAAAATCAAAAGTCAAAACACAAAGAAACACCAGAAATCTCAGATGAAGAACTTCAAGAACTTTGATGATTCAAAAAGTCAGAGTGCTCCTTATGTTTAAACTAGCACCCTAGCTCCCCAGCAATGATACTTAAGCAGATTGAAATGACTGAAATGCCGGGCGCGGTGGCTCAAGCCTGTAATCCCAGCACTTTGGGAGGCCGAGACGGGTGGATCCCGAGGTCAGGAGATCGAGACCATCCTGGCTAACATGGTGAAACCCCGTCTCTACTATAAATCCAAAAAACTAGCGGGACGAGGTGCCGGGCACCTTTAGTCTACGCTACCCCGGAGTCTGAGTCTGTCGAATCGAATAATAT
>NW_016826084.1:37038-45908 GCF_001698545.2 Rhinopithecus bieti
AAAAAAAAAAAAAAAAAAAATGACTGAAATGACAGACATAGAATTCAAAATCTGGATAACAAAGAATCTCATCAAGATACAGAAGGCAAAAACCCTATCCAAGGAATCCAAAGAATCCAGTAAAATGGTGAAATGGTTGAAAGATGAAATAGCCATGTTAAGAGAGAACCAACCTGACCTTTGGGAATGGACATATTCACTACAAGAATTTTATAGTATAGTTGAAAACATTAATCACACAGTAGACCAAGCTGAGGAAAGAATGTCAGAGTTCCAATATCAGTTCATCAAATTAACTCAGTCAGACAAAAATGAACAAAAAAATTAAAAAAAAAAAAAGACAAAATCTCCAAAAAGTGTTATGTAACAAGACCAAACCTATTTTATACTGGCATTTCTCAGAGAGAAGGAGAGAGAGTAAGCAACTTGGAAAATGTATTTGAGGATATACTCTGTAAAAATATCTGCTATCTTACTAAACAGGTTGATATGAAATTTCAATAAATACAGAAAACCCTTGTAAGACTACTATAAAAGATGACACTCCAAGGCACATGTCATCAGAGTCACCAAGGTCAATGAGAAATTTGAAACTCTCAAAGGCAGCTAGAGATAAGGATCAGGTCACTTACTGAGGAAATTCCATCAGGCTAGCAATCAAACTTCCAGCAGAAACCTTACAAGGCAGAAGCAATTAGGGACCTTTATTCAGCATCATTAAAGAAAAGAAATTCCAACCAAAAGTCAAAATCCCAACAAACCAAGCTTCATAAGCAAAGGAGAAATAAAGTCCTTTTCAGACAAGGAAATACTAAAGGAATTTATCACCACTAAATCAGCTTTATAAGAAGTCCTTAAGGGGGTGCTGAACACAGAAATGACAGAAAAATATATGCCACCACAAAACACGTACGCATATAGCCCACAGGTGCTATAAAGCAACTATACAGTCAAGTCTACAAAACACTCAGCTAATAACATGATGACAGGATCAAAATCGAACACGTCAATGAATGTGAACAGTATAAATGTCTCCATTAAAAGGCATAGAGTAGCAAGTTGGATTACAATATAAGAACCAATTGTCTGCTATCTTTAAGAGACCTCCTTACATGTAATGACACCCACAATCTCAAAGTAAGGAGATGGAGAAAGATCTATAATGCAAACAGAAAAAAGAGCAGGAGTCATTATTCCTATGTCAGATGAAACAGACTTTAAACCAGTAAAAATTAAGAAGGACAAAGGTGGGAACTACATAATGATAAATGACTCAATACAACAAGAAGACTTAACTATCCTAAATATATATGTACACACCATTGAAACACCCAGATTCATAAAACACCTTATTCTTGATCTACAAAAAGACTTAGCTAGGCACATAATAGTAGTTGGATACGTCAACACCCCACTGATGGTGTTAGACAGATCATTATGGCAGGAAACTGACTAAGAAATTCTAGACTTAAACTCACCACTTGACCAACTGGAACTAAGAGACATGTTCAGAATCCCTCATCTAACACTATATAAACATGTTCTACTCATCTTCACACAGAACATATTCTAAGAATGAATGAATACATGCTTGGCCATAAAACAAATCTCAATAAATTCAAAAAAATTAAAATTATATGAAGTACAGTCTCCAATAATAGTACAATGAAAATATAAATCAATACCAAGAAGACCTCTCAAAATCCCACTACTACGTGGATATGAAACAACTTTTTCTTGAATGACTTTTGAAACAACCATAAAATTAAGGCAGAAATCAAAACATTCTTTAAAACTAATATAAATAAAGACAAAACTTATGAAAATATTTGAGATAATGTTAAAACAGTGTTAAGAGGAAAGTTTATAACCATAAATGCCTACATGAAAAGTCAGAAAATCTCAATTTGAACAACTTATCATTGCACCTTGAACTAGAATAAAATAACAAACCAACCAGAAAGCCAGCAGCAGAAAACAAATAAATAAAATCAGAGAAGAATTGAATAAAATTGAGATGCAAAATACATAAAAGATCAATGAAACCAAAAGTTGGTTTTGCAAAAGAATAAATAAGATTAATTGATTACTAGCTAGATTAACAAAGACAAAAGATAAAATATCCAAATAAACACAGTCAGAAATTTAAAAGATGACATTACAACTGATACTAGAGAAATACAAAAGATACTCAAGAGACTACTGTGAAAAATTCCATGTGCAAAAATTAGAAAGTCTACAGTAAATGAATAAATTCCTGGAAAAACACAACCTCCCAAGACTGAACCAGAAAGAAAGTGAAAACCTAAACAGACCAGTAATGAGTTCCGAAACTGAATAAGCAATAATAATTTTTAAAAACCTATTACCCAACAAAAGCCCTGGACCAGATGGATTTACAGCCTAAATTTACCAGCTATATAGTGAAATTATTCCAAAATATTGAACAGAAAGGACTCCTCTCTAAATCATTCTATGAAGCCAGCCTCATCCTGATACCAAAATCTGGCAAAGCAACAATGGAAAACAAAACAAAACACTTCAGGCCAATATTCCTGCTAAATGTAGATGCAAAATCATCAACACAATATCTGCAAACCATATCCAGCAGCACATCAAAAGTTAACTCACCATGATAAAGTAAGCTGTATTTCTGCTTTGCAAGACTGGTTCAACATATGCAGATCAATAAATGTGATTCATCACATTAACAAAATTAAAAACATAACCATATAATCATCTCAATGGATGCAGAAAACATTTTCAATAAAATCTAACATTCCTTCATTATAAAAGCACTCAACAAACTAGGCATTGAAAGAACATACCTCAAAATAGTAACAGCCATATATGACAAACACACAGCCAACATCATACTGAACAGGTAAAAGCTGGAACCATTATTTTTGAGAATTGGAAGAAGAAAAGAATGCCCACTCTCACCACTCTTATTCAACCTAATACTGGAAGTCCTAGTCAGAGGATCAGGCAAGAGAAATAAAAGGCATCAAAATAGGAAAAGAAGAAGTCAAAATATCTCTCTTCACTGATGAGATGATTTTATACCCAACAGACCCTAAAGACTCTGCCAAAATGCTCCTAGAACTGATAAAAAGACTTCAGTAAAATGTCAGTATAAAACATCAATGTACAAAAACCAGTAACATTTATATACATGAAGAATGTAATGATTGAGCCGAATCAAAACCCAATTCCATTTTTAATAACCACAAATAATGAAATACCTAAGCATACATCTAACCAAGGAGGTGAAATATCTCTACAAGGAGAATTACAAAACACTGCTGAAAGAAATCAGAGACAACACAAATAAATGGAAAAACTTCCATGCTCAATGATTAAAAGAATCAATATTGTTAAAATGGACATACTGCCCAAAGAAATGTACAGATTCATTGCTATTCCTAGAAAACTACCAATGTCATTTTGCATAGAATTAGAAAAACATATACCATAATTTATATGGAATAAAAAAGGAGCCTGAATAATCATAGTAATCATAAACAAAAGGAACAAAACAGAGGCATCACGTTACCTGATTTTAAACTATGCTAAAAGTCTACAGTAACCAAAACAGCATGGTGCTGTTACAAAAACACACAAAGACCGAAGGAATAGAATAAAGAATATAGAAATAAAGTTGTTCACTGACAACTATGTGATCTTTGACAAACTCAAGAAAGCAAGCAATGGGGAAAAGGCTCCCTATTCAATAAATGTTGCTGGGATAACTGGATATTCATATACAGAAGAATAAAATTGGAGCCCTGCTTATCACCATATAAAACATAACTGAAGATGGTTTAAAGTCTTAAATGTTAAGACCTAAAACTATAAAAATCTTTGAAGGATACACAGGAAATACCTTTCTCAATATCAGTCTTAGCAAATAATTTATGGCTAAGATCTCAAAAGGAACTGTAACAAAAAAAAATGTATAAGTGAGATGTAATTGAACTAAACAGCCTTTTTCATAGCAAGAGGAACTATCAAAGAATTAAATAGGCAACCTATTGAATGGGAGAAAATATTAACAAACTATGCATCTGACAAAGGATCAATATCCAGAATCTGTAAGGACCTCAAACAAAAGAACAAGCAAAAAACAACTAACCCCATTAAAAAGTGAGCAAAGGACGTAAATAGACATTTCTTAAAAGAAGACATACAACTGGTCAACACACATGAAGAAAATGCTCATCATCACTAATCATTAGAGAAGTGTGAACCAAAACCAGAGTGTAGCACCATCTCACACCATTCAGGATGGCTTTTGATAAAAAGTCAAAAAATAACAGATGTTGGCAAGGCTTCAGAAAAATGGGACACATGCACTGTTTATGGGAATGTAAATTCGTCCAGCTACTGTGGGAAACAGTTTGGAGATTTCTCAATGAACAAAAGTTGAACTACCATACAACCCAGTGATCTTATTATGGGGTATATATCCAAATGAAAAGAAATTTTTCTACCAAAGACACACTTGCACCTGTATGTCCATTGCAGCACTATTCACAACAGCAAAAACATGGAATCAACCCAGGTGCCCATCAGCAGTGAACTGGATAAAGAAAATGTACGTATACACCATGAAATGCTATGCAGCCACGAAAAAAAAAAAAAATCATGTCCTTTGCATCAACATGGCTTCAGCTGGAGCACATTATCCTAAGAGAACTAATGCAGGAACAGAAAACAGAATACCTCATGCTTTCACTTACAACTAGGAGCTAAATATTGGGTACACATGGACATAAATATGGGAACAACAGACACTTGTGACTAGTAGAGGGGCAAGGATAAGATGGCTGCAAGGGATGGAAAACTACCTAATGTAATCTATGCTTGATACCAGTGTAATAAGTTCAATCATACTGAAACAGGAAAAGTTATCTTGTGCCCCTCACATGGCATGCAGTGGGGGTGTGGCTCATTTCTTCAGTGCCCCACTGCTCAAACCTCTAGGGGAGAATACAGATGGGTAGGCTGTGGGACTCTGAACCCACGGCAGTGTCTAGGGGTGAATGTTTACAGCTGAAGTCCCAGTGGGTGTGTGTTACAGGGTGCTCTTTTAGTTTAAGCTATCCATAGGTGGCTGTGTTAGCTCAATTAGACCACTGCCTTATCTCAAGGACAGAGGGCATTCTGTATCCCAGGGTTCTTGCCTTGAGTGTACCAGAAGAATCAGATCACACGTGCGCCTGGAGAATGAGTACAAGCTTTTATGAATGGAAGTAGCTCTCAGCAGATGGGGGAGCCTGAAGGGAGATGTTTTTTCCTTGGAGTTAGGCTGCTCAGTGGCCCGGGCTCTCCTCCAACTGATCTTGCCAAACTTTGCCTCGTTCCACCGGTTTATGGCCTGCCTGTATGCTGGCATGCTCCCCTCAACGTCCTCTCCACATCTAGCCGCCTCGGTCTTCTACTGATATGTTCCTCTTGACATCTAGCTGCTTGTGTGTTCCTCTGCTGATATGCTCCTTTCGCCATCCAGCCACCTGTATGTCTGCCTGCTAGGGTGTCAGGGTTTTTATAGGCACAGGATGGCGGCATTGCAGGCCAGGGTTGTCTTGGGAAATGCAACATTTGGACAGGAAAACAAAAATGCCTGTTTTCACCTAGGTCTGTGGATACAGGCTCAGGAGTGGAGCCCTAGCTGGAGACCATGCCCTTCTCTATCCAGCACTTCCCTTCCCCTATTCAATATCATTTAAAGGTACCACACCCTTCCCTTCCTAGCACTTCCCTTCCCCACTTCTGTATCAATTCCCCAAACCTCAGCATCATGCAATATACCTCTGTAACATTCTTGGACATGCACTCCCTTATTCTAAAGTAAAAGTTTAGAAAAGAAACCAAAGCGCTAAATAATTGGAGTGACATATCATCTCCTTGGATTGGAACACTCAACACAGTAAAAATATTACTTCTCCCAAGTTTGAGCTATATACTGGACATCATTCCAAAGAAAATACCTGCAAAATTTTACAGATATAGAGGAGCTATTTTAAATTCATATGGAAAGACCCCAAAATTATAATAGCAAAAAATAAAAAAAAAAAATGATTAAGTTTGTAGGAATAACATTACTTTGTTTTAAGACTTAATTTAGAGCTGCAGTATACAAGATGGTACGGTACTGGCTAAGAGATAGGAACATAGATAAATGGACAGAAGAGATAGTCAAGAAAGAGATTGAAATAGGCTGACACTAACATGGCCAATATATTTTTGACAAAGGTGCAAAAGCAATGGTTTTGGGACATCGGACATTCATATGCAAATAAGTTAGCTTTGAGGAAAACCTCATACCTTTTTAAAATATTAACAAAGAATGAGTCACAGATTTAAATGTAATATGTAAACTTATAAAACTATTAGAAGAAAACACTGGAGAAAACCTTTGTGACCAAGAGTTAGACAAGGTGTTCTTAGCCATGAAACCAAAAACACAATCAAGAAGAGTATAAAATAATAAATTTGACTTCATCAAATTAAAAACATGAGTTTGGCAAAGCACACCTCTAAGAGAATAAAATATAGGTTGGAGACTTGAATAAAATGTTTTCAAAACATCACTTACGTAACAAAAGATTTGTATCCAGACTGTATCAATAAGTCAAAACTCAACAGTAAGGAAGCAAATATCCCTATTTTAAAGTGGGCAAAATACTTGTACACTTCACCAATGAAAACCTGTAAATGGTGAATAAACATATGAAAAGACCATGCAGTAACATTGTACATCTATTGGAATGGCTAAAACAAAATATACTGACAATACCAAGTGCTAATGATAGTGCATGGCAACTGGAATTCACATACCTTGCTGGTGGGAATGTACAATAATATACCCACATTGAAAAAAAATGTAGGTTCTTAAAAAGTTAAACATGTGCTTGCTATATGACTCATCGATCTCATTCCTAAGTACTTACAAAAGTTAATTGAAGAATTTTTGTCACAAAGATATCTGTAAATAAATGTTTTGAGCAGCTCTGTTTATAATTGCCAATAACTGGAAACCACCCTAATGTTCTTCAATGGATGAATGAATAAACAAACTGGTATATCCACAAAATGGAATGTTCCACAGCATTTAAAAGGAACAAATTATTTATACATGCAATAATTTGCGTAAGTCTCTAGGGAATTATGTTAAGTGAGGAAAGTTAATCACAAGTAGTGATAATCTATATGATTCTATTTATATGACATAAAGACTGGCTATATTCTTTATGCATTCCTATGCAACAAAAAAAGCAAGTCTCTTTGTTCATAAACTATTAAAAATTCAAAAACATTTTAGCTGACAAGAGTAAGGACCATCTAGATATGGAACTGTACAGGTTGCATGGTCGTGACATGGGCTGTTGTGTGATATTCTCAAAAATAGAAAAGTAGAGTGATAGATAACAGATTATTAGTTGTTAGGGGTTAAGGGTGGGAGAAAATAACTACAAATGCACAACAGGAGGAGATTTTGGCTATGATGCAATTGTTTTGTATTCTGTCTGTGGTGGTGGTTACATAAATCCTTACACGTGTTAAAATTTATGTAATGTCTACCACAAAATTCCATTTTACTATATGTTAATTTAAAAATATAACTAAAAAATGAAAACTATCAAAAAATAGATCACTAACTCAAACCTAAAAACTAAATCTATTAAACACCTAAAAGCAAACAGAAGAGAAACTTTTGTAACCTTACCACAGGCAATGTTACTTAAACACATACAAAAAACACTAACTGAAAAAGTAAAAATTGACAAATTGGACTTCAAGATTAAACCTTCTCTTCAAACGACTTCATTCGGAAAATGAAAATGTAGCTGAACCAGGGGAAAAATAGTTACAAAGCATTTACATGTCAAATATCTTATGCATAGAATATTCAGCAAACTTTTACAATGTAATAATAAAAGTACAAGCAATCCAACAAAATATAGACCAAAGCCTGGACAAACATTTCACTAAACAAAATACACTAATAATCAATAAGCACATGAAAATATGCTCAGTGTAGTTAGTAGTGAAATATACATTAAAATTAGCAAGACATGCCTCTTCACAGCTACTAGAATGACAAAATGTAAAAGACTGACAATACCTAATGTTGGGGATAATATGGACCAAAGAAGCTTTCACTCACAGCCAATTGGAAAAGTAAATGGTAGAGATGCTTTGGGAAATATTTTGGCTGCTTTTCATAAAAAAAAAAATCATAAACATCATGTGACCCAGCAATTCCATCTCTAGGCATTTATCAAGAGAAATGAAAGGATATATCCATATGACCTGTATATAAATAATTATGGCAATTTAATTCATAACAACCCAAAACTGGAAACAACATACATGTCCATCCATAAGTGAATGGATAAATTGTGTACATCTACAAGCGAATCTCATTCAAAATTAAAATGAACAAACATTGATCCACGCATTAACTTAGATAATTCTCAAAGGCATCAGTGCTGAATGAATGAAACCAGTCTCAATAGGGTATGACTTCATTCAAATTATATTATATAGCTTACAAAACTACCTAACAGTGATAGTAATTAATAGCGACAGTAATCATCTGTTCACCTGAGTAAAGGTAGGAGAGGGGATTGACTGAAAGGGAAGAGAGGAAAACTTTCTGAAGCGATTGAAATATTCTACATCAGTATTTGGTTGGTGGATAAGCAAGGGTATATATTTGTCAAAAATTATCATTCTGTTTAAAATATGTGATTTTTTTATCACATGTAAGTGGTACTTCAAAATGTCAATTAAAAGTGCAAGGTGAAATAACGTGTTTTCAGAAAAAATATATACAAAACTAAGAGAATTTGTTAGCTTCA
>NW_016826084.1:45938-49759 GCF_001698545.2 Rhinopithecus bieti
GTGGATAAGCAAGGGTATATATTTGTCAAAAATTATCATTCTGTTTAAAATATGTGATTTTTTTATCACATGTAAGTGGTACTTCAAAAATGTCAATTAAAAGTGCAAGGTGAAATAACGTGTTTTCAGAAAAAATATATACAAAAACTAAGAGAATTTGTTAGCTTCAGAACTGCAATACTAGCTTTTTTTTCAAACAGGATAAAACTAATCACAGATGGAAAAATACTAATGTTTTTAATAGAAATTTAAAAGCACCCATAAAAATTAAAATCTCTATAAGTAGAAGTCATCATTGACTGTTTAAAACAATAATATAAACATCTTATAGAATTTAAAATACAGTTAGATTCTAAATACATGGCAACAATACCAAAATGCAGAAAAGTAAATGATGTTAAAGTGTTTT
The DNA here is from genome assembly GCF_001698545.2 of Rhinopithecus bieti. NCBI lineage: Eukaryota > Metazoa > Chordata > Mammalia > Primates > Cercopithecidae > Rhinopithecus > Rhinopithecus bieti. The sequence continues at coordinate 46,348 of NW_016826084.1, forward strand.
AAAGTCCTCACATTGTCTGGGAAGCAGTAAAGATACTATTTTAAAATAGGCATTAATAGGTCAAGGCATGTGTTGAATTCTAGGGTAAACACTAGAACAGTAGGAAAATGTATACTTAAAGAAGAGGATGCTGTGATGTGCCTCCCAGACACCATTCTTTCAGGACTAAAACACTCATTTCTGCAGCTGATGGGATTCCTGATTGCTGCAGCTTCAGGAATTGCTTTCAGTGGACAGAAAACATCTCTTTCAAGGTCATATGCACATCCTTGGGGCAACCTGCATCCAATGACTGTAAAATGAAGGGACACATAGGCCAGAATACTTTTGCTGCAATTTGAGACAAGTCTGTAGAGCCATCCCAGCTTCACAGCTTCCTGTGAAATTGACTGAAACCTTTTTATCACAATTCAACTTCCCTTATTGCCCTATCTAGCTTAATTCACATCTGCACAGTTGCGGATTATGGGGGTTGCATCTCAATAAAATGTCAGCATGCAAAGTTCCTTTCCGAGTTTCTTTTCTGGGGAACCTAACCTATGACACTTGGTGTGAGGAGTGGCTGGAGGAAGTAGACCATAAAATATATATTTGCAGTTGGATCACTCACTGGCCAGTAATCAATGTGAATCCCATCACTGGCAGTGAGAGGGTAGGCCCCAGCATGTGGTAGTTTCAGATGCACTAGTAAATTGAGCTGTACACAGGGACTGGTAATTATATGGCTCTTACTAAAGCAATTGATGCCTTGAAGATAATGAAAGGCTGACTGTGTTTTTGGCTAATTTTGAAAATGAGCGAATTTCCCTTGTTGCATATCATGAGCTTCTTATCTCTTACAGACATTAGAAAGAACAAAAAAACAAAGCAAAACTTACTTGTAAAATTATAATTGCAGAACTTTAGAGGAAGTTGAATTCCCCGCAACAGTAGCAAGTCTGCTATGCTCAATTTGGAAACACGATTGGGAAGATTGGGACTTTGAGCGATTGGATGTGTGCATCAGGGTTGATGCATTAGACAGTCTTAAATCTCTCTGTTTTCTGAAACTTTGTGGATCTGCAATATTTGCTCCCTGTTCTCTGTTAAAGGCTAGAACTCTATTCTTGCCTTAACATGAATCAAAGTCCTCTGTCTTGCAAGACAATACATGCAGTCCTTTAAGATCTAGCTTAATTTCTCCTTCTGGTTACCAGATAATTAAGATTAAATCATAACATAATCCTGTTAGGAAAGTCCCTGATAAACTAAAAGATAAAATGACATCAAGGAGCTGTAGCACCTAGGCAATCTATACAATAACTAGACTAGTATGTATGAGAGTACGTGAGGTTGCTAGATCAAGAGAACTGGAACACAAGGTTATACAAGAGAAAGTAATTTGATATAACATCTCTACCATGAACTATGAAATACATAACTTCATTGATTTATTGCAGGAATGCAGGATTAGTTTAACATTTAAATATCAATGAGGTTAATTTACCAAATTAACAAAGCGAAGGAGAAAAACATCATATGATCATGTCAATATCATTTAATAGCCTAAGCCCCAACATTATACAATATACCCATTTAACAACCTGCCCACGTACCCCTTTACTCTAAAATAAAGTTAAATAGAATAAACTTTTTAACGTTAAAAAATCAATGACTTGGTGCTTTTAAATGCTTTTAGTCAATCAAAATTATCAACTGATTCAAAAGGCAATCTCTCTGGAAATGCCCTAACACACATGCCCAGAAATAATGTATAACCAGCTACCTGGAAATTTCTTAGCCCAGTCAAGCTGACACATAAAATTAACCAACAGTATGTTTTACAAGATAACCTGATAAAATTAATATAATAATATTATCATTTAAAATGTTAACCTCAGCCTCAGAAATCACACTACTGTGGCAACAAGCAGATGGCCCATTGGTTACGGTAACAGGTTGTTAGGTCTCAACAACTGCTTTTATAGCAAGAGATCTCTTTTCTCTTACCTAGTGAGAGAAAGAGTCTCCAAAATTTAAAAATACTTGCTTGTTGAAGGAGAAATGTATATGCTGTGGGCACAACTACTGAAAAATAAAACACTTAAATTACCAAAGAAAGTATCAACAAAAAAATCTATAGCAGTTATGATGCTTAATGGTGAACTAGTGAAAAATTTCCTGTTGAAATCAGGAATGATAGGAAGATATTTACTATCATAATATTTACTCGGTGTTGTACTGGAGTTTCCAGCTACTGTAAGAAAGCAAGAAATTAAATAATAAGAGGTACAAAGTTTAAAAAGAAAAAATAAAACTGTCATCATTCACAGACTATGGCTATGTATGCTTCTATAATAATAAATCACCATTAGTGAATTGTGAATTATGATTATGATAAAAATATTTTAAAAGTTCTGAGCAACATTTAGATATTTTCAGAAACTACAAATGATTTTATAATTATTGAGTCATTACCTGAAAGTAAAAACAAATGCTGAAACTCTTAGCAAAATATCACAATAATGTAGAAAAAATATATATGCAAAGATTTCTCCAAGAGTATGAAGTTGATTAAATATTGAACAACATGCGCTTTACCTAACTCTCTTATAGTTAAGAGAATATGCTTAATCACCACTTCATCTCCTCGCATACATTCACGCGCGCGCACACACACACACACAACTCCTTAATTTTTTGCCTATGGAGAGCAAGAGCATTAACTACCAGTAGTTGAGGCAAGATGGAATACACAATTGCATATGTGAAAGCAAATAAAATGCTAATCTTATTCATATTTATTGTCTTGTCAATAAATGCATATGTTTTAAAAAAATTCAAAGTGTGGTACAAATTTTTTATTAAGGTCATTATTTTTACTATTCCAGAGAACTCTTAGGATTTTTTCCTTTCAACCTGTTAGTAAAGGTGCCTTTGACTTGCAAACGATTCTAACAGAACTAGACATAGGGTTATTTTTTGTCTTAGGCATGCTCATTTTCTCATTCAGTTGCCATTTCTGCCTTGACCCCTTCCACTACTCCCTCTCATCAGCACTTTTTCTCCTGCTGGAGGCTTGTCATTTTCTTATTTGCTGAGGATGCTCTTGTCAGGACATGTAAAAATGTGGTCTGAATATGTTTAATGGGCTTCCTTCCCTGTCGAGACATTTAATTATTAATTTAAAAAGAATGTCTAATGTTGAAATTTCAGAAAATGTAAAACAAGGAACTCTGATACTCCTGCAGGTTATACCACACGTGCCACTGCTTACTTTACTCGTGTTTTGATCTAGCCTCCTGTGGTTACAAAGTGAGTCATATGCCTTTGAGGCTTTTAATTACCAGAAAAAGTGGAGCAGGTTGGGAGAGAATTGGAGAATGGGGCAACAATTTTAGCAGCTGCTGTTTCAGCTCATATCCATAAGACC
>NW_016826084.1:53791-55467 GCF_001698545.2 Rhinopithecus bieti
TTCTGCTTCTGTTTAAATATAATTCCAGTTTTTCGTTTATTTTTTTTTTTTCTCTGTATTCTGCTTCCACCTAAATATAAGTTCCAGTTTTATGGGATTTTTTTTGTTTTGTTTTGTTTTGCTTTTGCTCATGAATGTGAGCATAGTTCAGCAGAATCAGCCAGGACACCTCTTGGATGCTTTGCTGCTTAGAATTTTTGTCTGCTAGATAACCTAAATAATCTCTCTCAAGTTCAAAGCTCCAAAGAACTTTACAGCAGGGGCGCAATGCCACCAATATCTTTGCCAAAGAATAGCAAGAGTGAACTTTACTCCAGTTCCCTATAAGTTTCTTATCTCCATCTGAAACTTACCTCAGCCTGGACTTCATTGTCCATATCACTATTAGCATTTTGGTCACAACAATTTATGAAGTTTTAGGAAGTTTCAAACTTTCCCTCATCTTCTTGTCTTCTTCTTAGCCCTCCAAAGTGTTTCAACATCTTCCCATTACCCAGTTCCAAAGTCACTTCCATAGTTTCAGATATTTTTATAGCAATGCCCCACTCCAAGGTACCAATTTTTTTGTATTAGTCCCTTCTCACATTGCTATGAAGAACAACTCTGAGACTAACTAATTTATAAATAAAAGAGTTTTAATTTGTCTCACAGTTCCACAGGCTGTATGGGAAACATGGCTGAGGAGAACTCATGGTGGATGGGAAAGCAAGCTCGTTTTATATGCCTGGAGCAGGAGGAAGAGAAAACAGGGAGAAATGCTACACACTTCTAAACAACCAGATCTTGTGAGAACTCACTTACTATTACCAGTACAGCAAAGGGGAAATCCTTCTCCATGATCCAATCACCACCTACCAGGCTCATCTTCCAACACTGGGGATTACAATTCAACATGAGATTTGGATGGGGACACAAATCCAAACTATATTACATTCCAATTCCAAAAAGAGAAGTAAAATAATGCTGGGGACAGGCAGATAAACTGCTATAATTTGAGCCTCACAATCTCACTCTCCCATATACAAACTAGAGCTTCCACCTTTTTCTTTTCTTCTTCTGCATGCAAAGAAAATTCAAACATCCTTAGTTTTCTTAGGCCACATTCAAATACTTGAGAAAAAAAGATGGGAGTGACATAACTGTCATTTGTATGAAACCTTAAAGTTTGAAGACCTATTCTTGTACATTGTGTGTTTAATCCTTCCACAAAATACATAAGTGATATAATTACTTCCCATTTATATAGGACGAAACTGATGCTCAGAAAATCTATGTAATTGTCCAAAGTCACCTAATTACGGAAATTGGATAATCAATCCATAGATTCACCCTCTGTGTCTCTAACTTTCTGTGTTATGTTAACTACATTCACACAACAACTTTCAAAGTCAGATAAGTCAATATAGCACTTGATTGCATTTATTCTATTTTTCTTAATCCTTAGGGTCATTATCAGAAACAAAACAATGGTCAGAATAAACTATGGGCCTGAAGCAGTATGCCAAGTTGTCTTTTATTTATTTTATGTATGAGGACAAGTGACACTAGTAACTAGGAAAAGAAGAAAAACAAGTTGTTAAGAACTCTCTGTGCTTCAGTGTTAGTTGATTCATTGCATAATTAATTATATATCTTATCCTGTATTCTCAGTTAAATATATAATTTCAGAAGCATAT
>NW_016826084.1:59423-79054 GCF_001698545.2 Rhinopithecus bieti
CATTGATTTTTTTTTTTTTTTTTAGACACAGTCTCCCTCTGTTGCCTAGGCTGGAGTGCAGTGGTGTGATATTGGCTCACTGCAACCTCTGCCTCCTGGGTTCAAGTGATTCTCCTGCCTCAGCCTCTCATGTAGCTAGGCTTATAGGTGCATGCCATCATGCTGGTTAATTTTTGCATTTTTTTTTAGTAGAGATAGGGTTTCACCATGTTGGCCAGGCTGGTCTTGAACTCCTGACCTCAGGTGATCTGCCTGCCTCAGCCTCTCAAAGTGCTGGGATTACAGGAATGAGCCACCATGCCTGGCTATAATTCTGGGTTTTACATTTAAGTTGTTTAACCATCTGGAGTTGATTTTGTATATTGTGTAAGGAAGGAGTCCAGCTTCAATCTTCTTCATATGGCTAGTCAGTTATCCAAGCACCACTTATTGAATAGGGAGTCTTTTGCTCATTGCTGTTTTTTGTCAGCTTTATTGAAGAATTTATCCATCTCTTCTATGTTTCCTAGTTTATGTGCATAGAGGTGTTCATAGTAGTTTCTGATATATCTTTTATTTCTGTGGGGTCAGTAATAACATTTCCTTCATCACTTCTAATTCTGTTTATTTGGATCTTATCTCTCTCTTCTTCTTAATTAGTATAGCTAGTGGCATATTTTCTTAATTTTTTCAAAAAAACGACTCCTAGATTTATTGATCATTTGAATTATTTTTCATGTCTCAATTTTCCTCAGTTCAGCTCTGATTTTTGTATTTTTCATCTTCTGCTAGCTTTGGGGTTGGTTTATTCTTGCTTATCTAATATTTTCAGTTGTGAAGTTAGATTGTTCATTTGAAGTCTCACTTTTTGAAGTTGGCATTTAGCTTTACAAATTTCTCTCTTAACACTGTCTTAGCTATGTCCCAGAGATTCTGGTATCTTGTATCTTTGTTCTCATCATTTTCAAAAAAGTTCTTGGATTTCTGCCTTGATTTCATTATTTACCTAAAAGTCATTCAGGATCGTGTTTCAGTCCCATGTAATTGTATGGTTTTGAATGATTTTTATTGTGTTGACTTTTACTTTTATTTCACTGTAGTCAAGAATGTGTTTGGTATAATTTAAGTTCTTTTATATTTGTTGAAGATTATTTTATGTCTAATTATGTGGTCGATTTTATAGTGTGTTTCACGTGACTATTAGGAGAATGTTTAGTCTGTGGTTTTGGGGTGGAGGCTTCCGTAAAGGCCTAACAGTTCCATTTGGTTAAATGCTTAGTTTATGTCCTGAATATCTTTGTTAATTTTCATCCTTGATGATCTAATACTGTCAGTGGAATGTTCAAATTTTTCACTATTATTGTGTGGGAGTCTGTCTCTTTGTAGGTCTCTAAGAACTTGCGTAATGAATGTGGGTGCTCCTGTGTTGGGTGTATATGTATTTAGAATAGTTAGGTCTTCTTGTTGAATTGAATCCTTTACCATTATGTAATGCCCTCCTTCCTGTTCTTTTTTTTTTTAAATCTCTTTTGGTTTGAAATCTGTTTTGTCTGAAATTAGAATTGCAACTCCTATTTTTTTTTTTTTAATTTTTTCCATTTGCTTGGTAGATTTTTGTTGATCCCTGTATTTGAGTCTATGAGTGTCATTACATGTGATATGGGTCTCTTGAAGACAGTATACCATTGGGTCTTGCTTTTATATCCAGCTTGCCACTCTGTGCCTTTTAAGTGGGGCATTTAGCCTATTTACATTCAAGGTTAGTATTAATATATGTGAATTTGATCCTGTCATTATTCTGTTAGTTGGTTATTATGTTGGCTTGTTTGTGTGGTTGCTTTTACAGTGACACTGATCTGTGTGTTTAAGTGTGTTTTTGTATTAGCTGTTAGTGGTTCTTTCTTTCTATATTTAGTGTTCCTTTCATGATCTCTTGTCTGTCAGGTCTGATGGTAAAGAACTCCCTCAACGTTTGTTTATCTGAAAAGGGCCTTATCTCTCGTTCACTTAGGAAGCTTAGTTTGGCTGGATATGAAATTCTGGTTGATTTTGTTTTAAGAATGTTGATTATAGGCTACCAATCTATCCTGACTTGTAGGGTTTCAGCTGAGAGGTCTGTTGTTAGCCTGATGGGGATCTTTTTGTAGGTGTCCTGCCTTTTGTCTCTAGTGGCCTTTAACATTCTTTCATTTTGACCTTGGAAAATCTGATGATGATGTGTCTTGGAGATGATCTTCTTTTGTCAATCTTGCAGGAGTTTTCTGTATTTCCTGAATTTGACTATTGACCTCTCTAGCAAGGTTGGGAAAGTTTTCATGGATAATATCCTGGAATCTATTTTCCAAGTTGTTTGCTTTCTCCCCGTTCCTTTCAGGGATGCCAATGAATCATAGATTTGGCCTCTTTACAAAATTCCATACTGCTCAGAGGTTTTGTTCATTTTTTTTTTTTTTTCTGACTGTCCTATTTCATTAAATCTGTCTTCAAGTTCTGAGATTCATTTCTCGTCTTGGCTTATTCTGATGTTAATACTTGTGATTGCATTGCAAACATTTTGTATTATGTTATTCAGCTCTGTCAGTCCCATTAGGTACTTTTTCATACTGGCTATTTTGTCATTCAGCTCCTGTATCACTTCAATGTAATTCTTATTTTCCTTGGATTGGGTTTTGTTATCCACCTGAATCTTGATTTTCATGTCTAGACATATTCTAAATTCTATTTCTGTCATCCCAGTTAGTTTGGCCTTGTTAAAAACTCTTGTTGTAGAAGTGATGTGGTCATTTGGAGGACATATGACATTCTGGCCATTTGAGTTACCAGAGTTCTTGCATTGGTTCTTTCTTACCTCTGCATGTGGGTGTTCCTTTAACTGCAATGTAGATTGAGTACAGTCAATATACTTTTCTGGATGTTTTCACTGGGCCAAAGCTTTGTGTAGTATCTGTATTTGAAGCTGACGTCTTGTCTCTGGCTTCAGAGTGGGGTATGTTGGTGAGGTATTTTTGGTGTTGAAGTTTTGGGTTTTAATGCAGCAGGTGACACTTAGGTTTGCTTGTCAGTTGATAGACTCTTGTGTGGCAATCCTATGTTTTCTCACAGCTGCAGCTGTGTTACCTCCCAGTGTTCTGAAACTGTGGGTTCCTCTCCCCACTTAAGTGCATGCTGTAGTTCACAATTTGGCACTCCTGGGCTGTAGATTTGGGTGATCTCAGTGTTTATGTTTCTTCCCCAGCTTAGAGACAGCAGAGCAAGAGATCTTAGTAGTGGTAGTAGCCAAGGGTTGTTTGTTTGATTCCTGGGGGCTCCACCCAAGAGAAATGCAGGCCAGCAATTGCTCAGTGTTGTCAGCCCAAGATGGAGGGTTTGTATTGTGAGCGCACACCAAGGGTTCCCTGTCTGGAGATAAGCCATCAGGGGTGTGTGGGACCTGTGGGAGACAAACTGGCCTCTTCTTCTTGAGTAGACTGTACATGTAACCATCTGGACACTTTTTTGTAGGGCTGCTACAGTATGCTTGGGGCTCACTAGTGAAGGCTGTAAAATGGCAAATATGGCAGCCTGTCTCTTTCTCTGGGAGCTTTGTCCCAGGGAAGCACAGACCTGTTGCTGGCCCAAAGGCACCTGTAAAAAGTGGCTGGAGGCCCCAGTTGGGAGGTCTGTTTCCAACTATTAACACAGATTTGGAATAAAGGTTTATGAAATTGATTATTACTACATATTGGATAATAAATATTCAGTCTGTTAACTCATTTTCTATTATCATAGATTTTATTATATATTGATATTGTCATAATGTTGAAGCAATAAGAATGTGAAACATGTCAACAATTCCCAGAATTTATATCAATTAATAATTATCTTCAATTTTATGACTATTTTACAAAATGATATTTCTGCAAGAATATAACACAATATTTTAAATTGAAAAGTCATTATGATGACTGCATCTATCGTACAGCTTCCATGGTCTTTGTCACAGGCCATGATATTTCAGTACACATCGTGTTATATTAGATTGATTTATGACATGTTCCAATATATCTTGATAAAATAAATTCCCAGAAGACTGTGCTCATGTCATCTCTGAATGAGTTGAAGGTGCATATTTAAAACAGTGCATAGCATTTTGTTTCTATAGCTTTCTATTTGCATAAAATTCAATTCAGTATTATATGAGAAGGAAAGTACTTGAAAAACTTAGTTATACACACAGTAATATATATGTCATATGTATTTTAATCTATCAGCATGAAAATCTTTTCAGACCCATTGAACTATTAATATAATAAAGTTACATTACTACTACTACTACTAAACTACTGTGAATGAAGTGAAATCACTTATGTAATTTCATCTTCGTGGTCTTCATCAAACAGAGTAGTGATTTACCTGACAAATCTGTATACCTCATAGACATCGATTTTATTTTTCTTAAGATTTGGTTTAATGTTTTCAGTAAACAGCTCTTAAAACATCATTTTTAAAATAGCAGGGCTTTAATTACTGTATAATTGTATTTTTTTAATGGGAGAGAAGAAGATCATAGCCAATAAATAGTTAAGTTCTCTCTCTCCCTCTACGTCCTGAATATCTCTGGCCAATCTTTTGAGCATTGTCTACTCTGTGAGTAATATTTAATATTATAGAAATCTTTTGCTCAGTACGATTGCCCTAAAAGTACACAGGCACAGCTAACAAGAAAGAACTCTAGTAACTTAAACGTGTTTATAAAATAACGCTTTAATTTTTAAATAATGCTCTGGGTTGATTTGAGGCAGATAGTTGTGCAGTGGATGGCTCATGCCAAAAACTTAAAAATGTGGGCCCTTTGCAAAGAAGCACCTACAAGAAATATATAAATCCCCTTCACTGAGCCAGCCCTGCCTCCTTGAAAGTCACCAACCCCAGCTTTCAAGCTAAAGGTTGGAAGAGTGTCTGATATACTCTGGGCCAGAGTAACAGAGTGGGTTCCTTCAGGATCAGCTATGCTGTAAACACTGCATTAGCTTTTAGTTTTCCACAATCCTAACACTTTCTTAAAGTCTCATGCATATATGGCTCAACTGACTCTTCCCTTTGCCTTTGTAGTGTTCTACCTGATATGAAGATTTATAAAAATATCTTTAATAATTTCATTTTTTTCTTTTTATGTACAGTCTTCCATGATCTTCTGAATTGTAAGAAACAGCTACTGTACCACCAGAAAAAAAATACCAGCATTGATTACATAGAACTGGGTCTATTTCTGTTATGCTTATAACCTTACTTAAATTTACCAAAGCTAGTAGAAGGAGAAATAGTATTCAGTCATTAATTAATTCCACTTCTGAAACACCTTTAAGGTTTATAAGCACAATAAGCTTTGGTTGAAATTTCCATTGGAATAAGGACATTATCTGTCACTTGATGTGATTATTTTTTTGTAACTTTTTATTTTTAAATAGCTTCAAACCTAGAAAAGCTGCATTAATTCCCATTTACTCTTGCCTTAGATTCTCCATTTGTAACTATTTTCTGTTTGCTTTCTTCTTTGTCTTTATTCATACACATACACATTATTTTCAAAATCATTTGTAAATACATTGAAGACATGATGCTTCTTTAGCCATAAATAAGTAAGCATTTATTTCCTAAAAACAGAGAATTGTCTCACATCAGTGCAAATTATCATAATTAGGATATTTTTCAAATTTTCAATTATATACTTTAGAAAACAAATTAATCCTGATCCAATATTAGTTGCACTGCATTTAATTATAATGTCCTTTTGCTCTCCTTTAATCTGGAATAGTTCATTAGTCTTTTTGCAGGGGAGGTGGAAAGATGGAAAGTTTTCATAACCTTGATATTTTAAAAAATTACAGGTTGCTTATTTTGTAGACTTTTCTTGCAATTGTATTTATTTGCTGTTTATGATTAGATTCAAGTTATGCAGTTTTAGCAAGAATACTGGAAAAATTACATGTTCTTTTCAGTGTATGGTATTATTAGGCAAATAGAGTTGGTTTGCCCCAGTACTGGTGATGTTAAGTTCAGTCACTTAATTAAAGCATTGTCTGGCATGTTTTTTCACTGTGAAAATTATATGTCATTTTAAGACTGTATTTTGGCCAGTAGGCAAAGAAACCACAACGACAGGCTTCCAACGCTAAGATGCTCAACTGAAGAAGCCATGCTCTTAAGAGAGCAGGAAAAAACTGGTTCCATTTTGGTGAGTTTCATTTTCTAGGCATTTATTTAATCTTCTAATTAAAATTTGCATTAGACTGTAGATTGATCAAACTATAAGAAACACCCTATAAGTAAATAGCATTTGCAACTGTTTGCCTGTACAACCTCCAATGAGCATTGTTATTGCGGCCTTATATTCCAATGAGACATAACATAAAACATCTAATTAAAAGTCTTTCTTTAGGTTTGAAAGATTTTCAGAAGCAGAATCTGCATAATCTGACTTATTTGAAAACAAACAGATTTTAAAAACAGAGATATTGAGAATGTAGTGGACACGGAACTCTGGGAAAAGTTTGACTTTGTTCAAACCCTCATTGTCTTATGCCTTCTAGACTGATCTGTCCAGACACTATGACTTCAACATGCTCTTCAAATAATTTCAAATTATTCTTTTATAACACACAAGTCTGTCAAAATTACTGCTCCATTTAGCATTTCCTTTTTTTCTGTACTGAACCCAGAAGAAAACATTTATTGTAGTAGTCTAAATAACTGTATAATACGCTACCCTTCACACACATTCTTTTACAGACTTACCTTGAACAAACCACCATCTCCACTCAATGCCCAGTACTCTTCTGGTACACTATAATTTTTACTATTCCTGGAACATTTTATGCATACACTTTTATACTTTTGTCATTTTATCAAAGTACCTCATCCAAAAGTAATATCCTCATCTACACTTCTTAATACTTTACTCATCCTTAAAGACCCAAATTAATGGATACCTCTTTGATGAGCTTTTTTATTATCCTCACAATTGGAATGAATCTATACTTCGCTTTCATTATACACTTTTTAGATAGATGTCTTCATCTCTTCCTAATGTTATAAATCAGTTATATACACATTCTCAGTGACTAGTGTATATGCTTTCCAGGAGCACAAAATGTATCTTAGTTGTTTTCATATCTTCACTGTCTAATCTTTTGACACATGGCAGATGCTTCAAATACCTTGATGACCCAGAAAAATGACTGTATAGAGTCAAAAGATGTCACATAAAAGAAAATAACCATTTATACAATATTGGGCTGAGATTCTCTAGAATCCAGTTTTATTTATTCACATCTATTTATTCATAGTTTATCAAGCATTACTGTCCTGTAGTAATTGCACATCAACCTGTTTCAAATGGACCACTTTAGGAAGCAAGTTGTTGTCCTATTTATGTATTGTACATATCCTTGGTTGTATTGGAGGTGCATGCACCTATCTAGTAGAGCCTGAAAGCTCACCACCAGGAGATTCACGTTAAAATTCTGACCATTATAAAGGTTTCATAGTTTCTAACGTACCCTAGACTTGGCTACCACCAACTGTTGCTCCAGAGTACCAGATATCTACAGTGATGCCCATATTTTAGACACTTTTATTCTCATTCCCAAGTCTTGCGTGATTCCCAGGGAAAATGTGTAATTACTTTGTTTTATAATTTTATGTTTATATTTATGAAAAGGAGCATCATGCATCAGCAGTGAAATAACTATATTGTGTCACAGCAGGAAAGCTAAAACATTTTCAATGGTTTCTTTTTTAGTGTTCTTCCAAGGTTGGTGCAAAAGTAATTGCAGTTTTAGATCATGAATTTTAAATCATTAAAACTAGGCTCAAACACATATTTATTAATCCAAATAGGAACCATTACAATCAGTCCATTTTTTGCCAAAAAGAAATAAGTTTGCTTATTTCTGTAGCATAAAAATCCATGCTTCAGAATTCAATGAACACCTGGAAAACATTTTCTGCATCTTGCTGTTTGTGGAAGCATTTTCCAGACAAAACATTGTGGGGATGCTGGAAGAAGTTGTGTTCAGTTGGCAAGAGGTCAGGTGAAAATGGCAGATGAGGCAAAACTATAGCCCAATTTGTTCAATTTTCGAAGCACTGGTCATGCAATGTACAATCAGGCATTGCCATGAAGGATTGGGCCCATTCTATTGACCAATGCCAGCTGCAGGCATTGCTGTTTTCCATGCATCTCACTGATTTGTTGAACATACTTCTTAGATATAATGGTTTCAGTGGGATTCAGAAAGCTGTAGTGGATCAGATCAGCAGCAGACCACGAAACGATGACCATGACATTTTTTTTGGTGCAAGTTTGGCTTTGGGAAGGGATTTGAAGTTTCTTCTCAGTCTAACCACTGGGCTGGTCATTGATGGTTGTCATATGAAATCCACTTTTCTTCCTACATCACAATCAGATTGAGAAATGGTTCATTGTTGCATAAATAAAAGAAGACAACGCTTCAAATATTTTTTTTTTATTATTTTTGCTCTGCTCATGAGGCCCCCACTTATCGAGTTTTTTCACTTTTCCAATATGCTTCAAATGCTGAACAATCATAGAATGGTAGACAATAGGTTTTTTGGCAAGGTCTCGTGTAGTTGTAAGAGGATAAGCTTCGATGATTGCTCTCAGTTGGTCATTGTCAACTTCCAATGGCCAGACACTAGGCTCCTAAACTTCAAGGCTCTCATCTTTATTTTATTTTATTTTTGAGACAGAGTCTCCCTCTGTCACCCATGCTGGAGTGCAGAGGTGTGACCTCGCCTCACTGTAACCTCCGCCTCCTGGGTTCAAGCGATTCTCCTGCCTCAGCCTCCTGAGTAGCTGGGATTACAGTTGTGTGCCACCACACATGGCTAGCTTTTTTGTATTTTTACTAGAGACAGAGTTTCACCATGTTGGCCAGCCTGGTCTCGAACTCATGACCTCAGGTGATCCATCCACCTCAGCCTCCCAAAGTGCTGGGATTACTGTCTTGAGCCACCCCGCTGAGTCTGCAAAACATCTTGAACCACCAGTGCACTGTATGCTCCTTAGCAGTTATATTGTGAGTTGTCTCTGCTACTTTATGACCCATTTTGAACTCAAATTAAAAAATTGCTCAAATTTGCTTTTTTATTATATTTTTTGAGACAGTCTCACTCTGTCACCCAGGCTGGAGTGCAGTGGCCTGTTCTAGGCTCACTTCCACTTCTGTCTCCCGGACTCAAGCAATTCTCCTGCCTCAGCCTCCCGAGTAGCTGGGATTACAGGCACATGCCAACATGCCTGGCTATTTTTTGTATTTTTTAGTGGAGACAAGGTTTTGCCATATTGGCCATGCTGGTCTCAAACTCCTGACCTCAGATGATCTGCCTGCCTCAGCCTTCCAAAGTGCTGGGATTATAGGTGTGAGCCACCGCATACAGCTTCAAATTTGCTTTTTGTCTAACATCATTTTCATAGTCTAAAATAAATAGCAAGTAATGTCATTAGCAGAAAAATAAAATGAGAAATGCACATTAAAATGGTGTATAATGTAACCAAATTATTTAATATTATATTCCAATATCAAATGGCAAAATTCAACAATGCAAATATCGCAATTACTTTTGCGTCAATCTCCAAATAATCTTATCTTTCCACTTAGTGGGTTAGGAGGTTTTAAGGCCCAAGTTGCCTCCAAAACAATAACAAACCTAGACTAAAACAAAATTATTGGAGCTCTGACTCTGCAGCTTCCTTAAAGCTAAAATAGGAGCACCAGTGTCCAACATACGCATATACCCAATATCAACTAAGAACTTTCATGAAGAAGAAAGCAGACAGGATTATTTACCCAAAACATCTTCAACTTCCTCATTAAATAAAAAATTAACCCAAAATGGCCCGGAGTAGGATGTGTGTATTAAGATATTTTATATTTACTTTTAGATTTGTTTACAAGAGTACCAATAAGCAAACGTGGCATTTATGTTCAAAAGACTATTTTGGAGCTTCTCTAATAAGTGAATTTTCCTGAACATCTGAGGCAATTCATAGTCAGTTAAATGTACTGCAAAGTCAGTAAAGATTCACAATAATTATACATACATTTTTCTTTTTTGAGACAACATTTTGTTCTGTTGCCCAGATTGCAGTGCAGTGGCATGATCACGGCTCACTGTAGCCTCAACCTCCTGGGCTCAAGCAATTCTCCCGCCACAGCATTCAGAGTAGCTTAGACTACAGTCATGTGCCACAATCCCAGCTGGTTTTATTTTTAATTATTATTTTTAGTAGAGACAATGTCTTGCTATGTTGTTCAGGCTGGTCTGCAACTCTCTTGGCCTCAAGCAATTCTCCCACCTTGGCCTCTCAAAGTGCTGGGATTATAGGCATGAGCCACCATGGCTGGCCATATTTGGTCTTTATATTTGTGTATGTGCCTTACAATGATGTAGAAGTGCTATGTAAGTATTGCCTTATATTAACCCATCTTTCAAATTTGTATGGAAATATGGGCAAAAATTGCAGACTTACACATCTCCTAGAAGATAATTTTTGAATACATCAGTGAATTTTACTGGATTTAAGAAAGTTCCCCATGGCTGAATAGCTAGCTCTAATATCATCACTGAATTAATAGAAAATGATCTACACTATATTTTCATTGCCCCAATTTCTCAGGGATTCAGGGAATAGAGAATATTATGAAGGTTTTGCAAAAAAAAAATCCTAATGAGATGTATTAGCTTTATTGAAGCATAGCTACTCCTTAAAGATTTGCTCTGAGAACAGCTGTAAGCCCATTCTATGCTTCATTAAAAAGAGCTCTTAATTAAGAATCAATGCCCAGAAATAGTTTGGGAAGGAGAGAGTGCTTCATACTTGTCAACGCTGTGCTCAATTACCAATGTATTTCCTCTACTCCTCATATGACTAAAATTACAAGAGAAATGAAAAACACACTTTTAAAATAGTTATTCTTAGGAGATATGAACTTCATTTAGAATACATTTGATATGAAATTCAAACTAAACATTTTGTAAACATAGATAAGAATTAATGAGATATATACCATGGAAGTTAAGAGCTATTTCTTGTTCATCTTTGCATGCTCCACAGGTTAATACAGTGGCATGCATGGAGTAGGCAGTTAATAAACATTCATATAAAGGAATGAAAAGAAGGAATAGGGGAGGGAGATTTTAATAATAGTATATACCACTTCTTTTATTAATTTTAATTTTTATTTTACCTTCCAGGGTACATGTTCAGGATGTTCAGGTTTGTTACATAGGATGTTCAGTATGTACAGGTTTGTGTGTCATGGCTGTTTGCTGTACCTATCAACCCATCACCTAACTATTAAGCCCAGCATGCATTAGCTATTTTTCCAAATGCTCTCCATCTCCACATCCCACCCCCGCAACAAGCCCAAGTGTGTGTTGTTCCCCTCCTTGTGTCCATGTGTTCTTATTGTTAAGCTTCCACTTATAATTGACTACATGCAGTGATTGGTTTTCCTTTCCTGCAATTGTTTGCTAAGGATAATGGCATCCAGCTCCATCCATATCCCTGTAAAGAACATGGTCTTATTCCTTTGTATGGATGCGTAGTGTTCCACATTTTCCTTATCCAGTGTATCATTGATGGGCATTTGGATTGATTCCATGTTTTTGCTATTATGAATAGTGTTGCAATGAACATATGTGTGCATGTATCTTTGAAAAGAATCATTTATATTCCCAGTAATGGGATTGCTGGGTCAAATGTATACCATTTCTTAATAGATTATTCTGTGCCAGAAACTATGATACCTATTTAACTTTCATTATTTTATACATTCTTCACAACAATCCTGAGAAAGATGAAAGAAGATAGGAATATAAAATAAAGCATTTGTTCATGAGATTAAGTAATATGTATACTAGCTGAGAACTACATCAGATATTAAATAATTACTATTAATGTGTGTCAATAAAGATAAGAAAACCAAAATCAGAAGGAAGAAAAACCATTTGTGTCCTATTCTTTTCAATCCAGATTGTGCATTTGTATGATCTAAAATACTCTTACTTTTTTTGTGTGTTTTATTAATGAGTTAATATTTGTGAATTGAAGGTCAAATTTACAGCAATAACTACAAACCAAATGTATTGCATTTAATAAAATCACTTGTCTTTCCTCAAATTCTGTAGTTTCCGAAGAAGTCATTATTGGGCATAATATTTTCCATTGAAGAAGTCCTCCTATAAGATAACATCATTCTAATGAAATAGAACTGTAACAGCGCCAAAGCCCCATAAACACACACATATCCTCAACATACACACGTCCAACCTACTCACATAAAGCAACAATCATAGCTGAAGCCAATTAAGTTTTCTTTCTACAGAAATTTGGGTGGCGTATTTTAAAGTCATTAGAATCTAATAACTACAAGTTAAGTTTCATACAATACATACTAGCACAAATTAAAAGGAAATAATGTTGAGGTTCAGAGAACAAGCACTGTTTTCTGTAGAACATCATTCTTTCCTTCTTAAAAGAGTTAAGTAACATCCTAGGGTTTTAGCCATCATATATGAATGCAAGGCCCACTTATTTGAATCAGGATTTACTTGATTAATATGTTTGAGTCACCTAGTTAGTTCATCGGAATGCAGCTAGAATACTAAACTTGACATTGTATGATCTGATTAAAACTTAGTTTTATGGTATATGCAAATGAATTTCTTTAATTTCATTTTTAAATTTTATGAACACTTCCATTTGTGTCTCCTGATTGAGTTAAAAGTTAACATAAATCTTCTATTTAATATCGTATGCACCCTAGCAATACAATAGCATTAGGACATCTCAGGTGTCTAAGTTAAACTTTTAAGTTAGAAAGTGGAAGATACCAAACTTATTAGCTTTATCATATATAGCTATTAAATAATTAGACATTTTTCACTTACGTATTTCAAGTGAATCCAAGCATTTTTTTGAGACCAATAATTTACATTCTTTAAATTTGACATTGTGTATAAATATATTTAATAAAAATACAATTTAAGTTGATAATTTAGTCTTTTAAAATATTTTTGAGGAATCAAGGATCTATTTATTTACCTTATTATTATAAAACCAAATTCTTCAAATAACTAAGTAAAAGTCTAGAATTGATACAATTTAAATAATCTTGAATTTGTTAGTATGACTGTTTAACAGTGAGAAGAGAAAGTATTGCATTTTTCAAACATACAATATAACTAAACTTTCTCCACAACTTGCAGTTTGTATATTTTTAAATATTTGACCAAGAAGGTATCTGTCCACTTGAATGTATTATACCTATAGAGAGTTGATGAAGCAACATATAAACCTGACATATTAACAGTAGAATTTGTCTCAGTAAAATTAAGTAACATGTATTTGACCACTACAAGACGAGAATTAAATTTTGAATTTGTCCTTCATCAAAGTGCACTGTTTTTAACTTTATAAAATGTAAGGTTGGTGGAAAATAATGGAGTAATAGAACTAAAAACTTGATGCTACAATTAATTTTTTTTAATTCTTATTCACTGGATATTATAAATAATTAAAATAAGTCAATATATTTGCATTTTATCTATTTCACGTTTCCAAAACAGATCTGAAGCAGATTAAAGTACAATATTTAAATAAAATAAAATAATACGTTGTGCTTATTTGTCAATTTTTTATTTTAGTTCAGTAAGAATTAACTTTACTAATTATTTTGCCATATGTCATGTATTGTGCTTTATGTTATTTATACTTTTAAATGTTTTGTTCATTTTATTTGTTTTTTAGCACTAAGTGATAAGTAGCTACTTTAATGTCAATTTTTATTTTAATATTTGTATATATGGGATTCGCTAAAAGATAAAAATCTTCATTTATTCTTTTATTATTTCAATAGTTTTGGAGTAACAGGTGCTGTTTGATTACATGGATAAGTTATTTAGTGGTGATTTCTGAGATTTTTGGTACACTCATTACCCAGGCAGTATACACTGTACTCAGTGTGTAGACTTTTTCCCTCACCCTCTCTCATCACTCCCCATGAGTCCATTGTATCATTCATATGCCTTTGCATCCTCATAGCTTAGCTTCCACTGATACGTGAGAACATATGTTTGCTTTTCCATTCCTGAGTTATTTCACTTAGAATAATGGTCTCTAACTCCATCCAGGTTCCTGTGAATGTATTTATTTCATTCTTTTTTATGGTTGAGTAGTATTCCATGGGGTGTGTGTGTGTGTGTGTGTGTGTGTGTATGTGTGTGTATACCATTTTTATCAACTCGTTGGTTGATGGACATTGAGCATGGTTCCATATTTTTGCAATTGCAAATTGTACTGCTACAAACAGGCATATGCAAGTATCCTTCTCATATAATGACTTCTTTACTTTTTTTTTTTTTTTGAAGCGGAGTCTCCCTCTGTCACCCAGGCTGGAGTGCAGTGGCGCAATATAGGCTCACTGCAATCTCCGCCTCTGGAGTTCACGCCATTCTCCTGCCTCAGCCTCCTGAGTAGCTGGGACTACAGGTGCCTAGCACCACACCCGGATAATTTTTTGTATTTTTAATAGACACGGGGTTTCACTGTGTTAGCCAGGATGGTCTCGATCTCCCGACTTTGTGATCCGCCCGCCTCGGCCTCCCAAAGTGCTGGGATTACAGGTGTGAGCCACTGCGCCTGGCCCCTCTGTCTTTTTTAACTGTTGTTGCTTTAAATTATGTTTTGCTTGATATGAGAATACCTACTCCTGCTTGCTTTTGTTTTCCATTTGTATAGAAGGTCTTTTTCCACCTCTTTACCTTACATTTATGTGAACAGAATTTTATGTGTTAAGTGAGTCTCTTGAAGACTGAAGATACTTGGTTGGTTGGTGAATTTCTATCCATTCTGCCATTCTGTAACTTATGTGAGATCATTTAGGCTATTAATATTCAACATTAATATTGAGATGTGATATACCATTCTATATATTATGCTAGTTGTTGCCTGAATAACTTTTATTGTGTTATTGTTTTACAGGCCCTGTGAGATTTATGGTTTAAGGAGGTTCTATGTGTGTATATTTAGACATTTTGTTTCAAGATTTAGAACCCCTTTTCACATTTCTAGTAGTACTAATTAAACAGGTAGATGGTCCATGGTCTCATTGTCTGAGGTGTTATCTAAGCTCGTTGTCTCACTGCCAAGAAACGTAAAGAGTATGGACACAAAGGGTGAGGCTCAGCAAAAGTTTAATAAGCAAAAGTAGAAAGCCCTCTATAGTGGTGAGGGGAGCCCAAGTGGGTTACCATTTTTACAGCTGAATTCAAGAGCTTTTATATGAAACTCCTTTCATCTCTGTAGCAGTTTGAGTAAATTCTCTTATCTGTAAAGCTGTCTGTGTAACTCTCCCTATCTTTGTAGTTGTGAGCATACAAAGCACAGCTTCCCTTGTTTGTATAACAGTGGGTGTGTTTTAGGCAAGCCTCCTCCATCCCTGTGCAAATTCCCACGGAGCCCATCATGTACACGCCTGACATGGGGAAGAAACTTTTCCTGGGAACTCTCTAATCACACAAAGAACAAAAGGCTTCTATGTTGGGTGCCCACTTATCTGTGCAGCTGCAGTCTAAGTTTTCTCCAGGCTATTCTATTTTTTGCTTGTAGTTGGGAATTTTAAGGCAGGCTGCTTCTCCAAGGACTGGCCTTAACTGTCTGCCTAACTGATTTTTCCTTTCCATTCTCCCTCACTGAGATGGTAGTGGCAAATTCTCTCAGCATTTGTTTGTCTGAAAAATGCACTATTTCTCCTTTATTTATGAAGTTTAGTTTTGCTGGATACAAAATTCTTGGCTGATAATTACTTTGTTTAAGGTGGCTAAGGATAGAACCCCAATCCCTTCTGGTGTTTAGGATTTCTGCTAAAAAAATCTGCTGTTAATCTGAATGTTTTTTCTTTACACATCACCTGATGCTTTTGGATCACATCTCTTAAGATTATTTTCCTTGTCTTGACTTTAGATAACCTGATGACTATGTGCCTAGGTGATGATTTTTTTTGCAATGAATTTCCCGGGCTCAATTCTTTGAGCTTCTTGTATTTGGATATCTAGATCTCTTGCAAGACCAGGGAGGTTTCTCTTGATTATTTTCTCAAATAAAACTTCCAAACGTTTAGATTTCTCTTCTTACTCAAGAACACCAATTATTCTTATATTCAGTCTTTTAACATAATACTAAATTTCTTGGAGGCTGTGTTCATTTTTTTTAAAATTCTTTTATTTTTGTCATTGTTGGATTGGGTTAATTCAGCCCTTGTCTTTTAGTGCTGAATCTATTTATTATCCTTATTTGATTCTATTGTTGAAACTTTCCAGTGTATTTTGCATATTTCTAAGTTTGTCTTTCATTTCTAGAAGTTGTGATTGTCTTTTCTTTATGACATTTATTTCTCTGAAGACTTTTAAAATTAATATCTTGTATTTTTAAAAATTTTATTTAAGTTGGTTTGCACCTTTCTCTGGTACCTCCTTGAATAGGTCTAATAATCAACACTCTGAATTTTTTTCTGGCAATTCAGAGATTTCTTCTTTTGTTTGGATTCACTGCTGATAGCTACTGTGATCTTTTGGGGATGTTATAGAACCGAGTTTTATCATATTACCTGAATTTTTTTTTTTTTTTTTTTTTTTTTTTCTCGTTTGGGTCAACTGTTTCAGTGGAAGTATCTGGAACTCAAGAGCTGCTGTTCAGATTCTTTGGTTCCATGAGGTTATCCCTTGATGTGGTGCTCTCCCCCTTCCCCTAGAAGTGGGGATCCTGAGAGCCAGACGGCAATGAGTGTTACTGCCATTCTAGGTCTAGCCACTCAGAGGGACTATCGGCCTCTGGGCTGGTGTTGGGGAATGTCTACAAAGAGTCCTATGATACGATTTATCTACAGGTCTCCCAGCCATGGATAATAATAACACCTGCTCTGATGGAGGTGGCAGGGCAGTGAAGAGGATTCTGTAGGAGTCCTTGATTGAAGTTTTGTTTAGTGCATTGTTTTTTTGTTTTTTGTTTTTTAATGCTGGTTATGCTAGCAGTGAATTGGTCACATGGACAGATAAAGGACCTCTGATTAGCCAAGGTGTTGCAGGTGGTGGAATTATCTGTTATTTTCTCCTTTGGAACAGGATTGTTCTGTTATGAGTTTCTGTAATGGCTTGAGTTAGTTGGCCTCCAGCCAGGAGGTGGCATTTTTAAGAGAGCACCATCTGCAGTAGTAGAAGACAGAGGTAAGCATGCCCTATTTTGAACAAGGTAAGTACTCAGGTGATGGATGGGGCCCCACAGTTCCCAAGAGTTTATGTCTTTTGTCTTTGCTTAACAGGGCCAATAGAAAAAAATCCATTAGGTGGGGCCAGGGTTAGGCAGGTTGGAGCTCAGACTGTCCTTTGGTGGGACTTGTGGCAGTCACTGTGGGTTTTGGGAGAGTGGTTCTCGGGCCAATAGAGTTATGTTCCCAGGGGGATTGTTTGGAAAAATCAGTACAAGTGTTCAAAATACTTGTTAGTAACTTCAGGAAAAACAGAATGGAAATTTAATCAGCCAATATAAGAAATTAAGGGTGGAATATCACTACAGACTTTCAGACATTGTAAAGGACTTATTATGAATAAGTTTATGCAGATAATTTTGACAACCTACGTTAAATGGAAGAAATAATTGAGAGACACAAATGATCAAATCTGTCTCAATTTTAAGCCTTACAACAATTAATAAAATCAAATTTTATTAAAATATTTTCAATATACATTTGTGTCCTGATGCTTTCACTGGTGAATTTTATCAAGTATTTAAGGAAGACATAATATCAATCTTACTTAAACCCTTTCAGATTATAGAGAATCAAGGAACATTTCTCACCTCATTTTATGAAGGCAGAATTACCTTGATCCTAAAACCAGTTGAAAACATCATAAGAAAACTACAGACTAATATCCCTTGTGAACATGGATACAAAAAATTAAATATCAAATCAAATAATAATTTAAAAAATAACACTACATCACGGTCATGTGGGATTTATCTTGAGAATGTAAGGTTGCTTTTGCATTTGAAAACACTCAAGGAGATACATCACATTGATAGAATGAAGGAAAATATCACATTACCATTTCAGAAGATGGACAAAAGTATCTGACAAAATTCATCTCTTTTATGATAAAATGTCTCAGCCAACTACAAATAGATGGGGACATTCTCAAATTGATTAAGTATTTGTATTAAAAATCTACAAGTAGCATGACACGCAGTGATTAAAGTGTGAATATTTTCTACCTACGTTTAAGGAAATATCAAGGATATCCCCTCTGAATACCTTTAACATTGTGCTGGATATCCTAACCAGTGCAAGAGAAAGAAATGAAGAATGCACTCATTGGATTGGGAGGTAGAAAGACTTCCATTATTTGAACATAATTTGATTGTATGGAATTCACAGAAATCTACTAGAACTAAAATATTGATTTACCAACTTGGCATTCCGAAAGGCCAATATAAAAATCAACTCCACATTTAAATATTAGCAATAAACAATTAGAAATCATAATTTAAAAATCCTTTCAAAAAAGCATCAAACATGATACTAATGAGGCTACAGAGAAAAGGGAATGCTTATACACTGTTGGTGGGAATGCAAACCAGTTCAACCACTGTGGAAAGCAGTTTAGTGATTTCTCAAAGAACTTAAAACAGAACTATGGTTTGACACAGCCATCCCACTACAGGGCACACATTCAAAGAAAACAATTCGTCCTGTCAAAAAGACACATGCACTCATAAGTTCATTGCAGCACTATTCACAATAGCAAGGATATGAAATCAATCTAGGTGCCAATCAATGGTGGATTGAATAAAGAAAATGTGCTGCATATACACCATGGAATACTACACAGCCATAAAAAAGAATGAAATCATGACCTTTGCAGTAACATGGATGGAGCTGGAGGCCATTATCCAAAGTGAACTAACACAAGATCAGAAAACCAAACACTGTAGGTTCTTATAAATTGGAGCCAAACATTGAATACATATCAGTGTAAATATAGGAACAATAGACACTGGGGACCTCTAGATAGGGAAGGGAGGGAGGGGGTTATGGGACTAAGAACCAGCTGTTGGGTACTATGCTTACTTCCTGGGCAATAGCATCATTGGGATCTCAAGCCTCAGTGTCATACACTTTACCCATGTAGCAAAACTGCATGAGTACCATTTAATCTATAATAAAAATTAAAATTATGAAAAATAGCATTAAAATTATATAATTAGAAATAAATTTTAGGGGGGCGGAGCAAGATGGCCGAATAGGAACAGCTCCAGTCTCCAACTCCCAGCGCGAGCGACACAGAAGACCGGTGATTTCTGCATTTTCAACTGAGGTACTGGGGTCATCTCACTAGGGAGTGCCGGACAATCGGTGCTGGTCAGCTGCTGCAGCCTGACCAGCGAGAGCTGAAGCAGGGCGAGGCATCGCCTCACCTGGAAGCGCAAGGGGGAAGGGGATCCGTTTTCCTAGCCAGGGGAACTGAGACACACAACACCTGGAAAATCGGGTAACTCCCACCCCAATACTGCGCTGTAAGCATACAGGCAC
>NW_016826084.1:81638-84739 GCF_001698545.2 Rhinopithecus bieti
TTTTATCTGTAGATTTTTTATCTGTACTAATTTTTGTATAATTGTTTCACTTTGACTTTGGAAAGTTAATAGATGTTGTATAGTGATACCTAAACAGCACTATTTTGACAATGTAAATCTTAGTAAAGTACATTGATTTTAAATCTTTTTAAAATAAAATTTTAAAAAATGGTAAACAAACAAAACAAAACGAAAACAAATTCGAAGAAGGAGTTGCATCCCCAGATCTCCGATTCTCAATTAACCTGGCAACTTTCTCTTCCCAACAAACACCCTTCCCTCTTGAGTAGAACACTCATAGTTTATTTACTGAACAGAATAAAACAGATTTTCTGAATTTGGGGACACAAAGCAGAATAGAACACAGTAGTTTCATACTGAAAACTAGTGGGTTAAGTGAAAATTTACATACTAAATTATGTATTCATCTTTTCCCCACATTCAGTTCCTAGAAACTTGGCATTTAGGAATATATTATCTTGACAAGATTTGGAAACAATCTTTTCTGAGAAAACTGACTACTCCAAGACAAAAATACTTTAAATGTATTTACATTATTGATCCCTTAAGGAAATGGCCCTAGCAGATGACTGTAATGTGAAAACTACAGTGAACATGTCCCACTCATGTGCACAGAGCTTCTGTGAAGATTTTCAGTGCCCACTTTTGAAGGAAATGTAGCCATATATCGTTAGAAGTTTGGGAAATATTCAATACAAAAGACAAGCAAAAACAGAGAAAAGAGTATTTAGGACACAAAGAATATGCAGGGAAAATATTTTAAAACTGCAAATAATATTCTCACTGTGATAAAAATATATTATTTTATTAAACAAAATAGCTACAACAATAATATTCAGAGGACCAAATATCACTCATGGTAATGAAAAAATGTTACTGCAAATATGTAAAACTCAATGGAAGGTTTGAAAGATAAAATATTTTCAGGAAGCAGAACTAAAAGAAAGATAAAAATAGATAATGATACAATAGAGTAAAATTAGGGGACAGATTCCAGCATCTGTCCCCTAATTTTACTAAATTGTAAGAGTTACAGAAAGAGTATAAGAAGAAATGTAAGAGAATAAATGAAAAGAAAAATTGAGAGAATGCCATAGAACTGATATTTATAGCTTTTATATTGGCAGCGGCCATCAAATGGCCAGAGGATAAAATAAAATTAACCTTTATCAAGGCACATTATTATGAAATCTCACAATACTAGAGAAAAATAAATGACTCTGCAATTCCTATAGAATGGGGGGGAAAAAAGAAAGACTTCAAGGAAAGATTAAGAAGAGTAGTAGAATGGCCTTGATCTTCTCAAGGAGGGCGTGGGTGCTATAAGACAGTTAATCAGTGCTTTCGTAATAGTGAAGAAAATATGTTCCCACTTAGAAACCTATGTTCAAAGAGTCTGTTACTCAGATGTGAAGGGATAACTGAAACAGTTTTCGATTTTTAAGCTTTAAATAGGATAATTACTATGTAACCTGTTCTAGGATGTTGATGTTCCACTTAAACAAGGGAATAAAAACCTAGAAAGAGAAAGATACTTTTAAGACTCTTGTTATTGCCATGTGTATAAATAGGTATTTATGTATAAAGTACACTTAATTTTCACCAGAATTATTTTTCCTTTTTTATTTTATTTATTGTTTTGTGGGTGTATAGTAAGGGTGTATATTTATGGAGTACATGAGATGTACTTCTACGTCTGTCGCATCACTATTTACAACAGTTAAGATTTGGAAACAATCCAGATATCCTTCATCAGAATTTATTTGGTAACAATATCAATAGTGCTTTTGAAAGGAAGTTTTTCAAGATTAAGGGGTCTGGAAATTTTTTAATAAAAATGTAGTTGCCCTGTACTTGAGGCAACCTGCTACCACTTCACCAAAATTTATAGGAAGTGAATGAGCTTTACAACCAGGCTAATTATATATATATATAATTCCGGTAGAAATGAGTATCATCAAAAACCTCCATAAAACCCACAGGTCAAAATGTTGGCAGGTTAGTTTGTTAGTGAAAACTTAATAAAATAGGAGAAAAAATGCTTGCAACTATGTTGCTTGTTAATGTATCAAAACAATGTTTTACTTTATAATGTATGCTTTATAATGATCTGATCTGCATTGCTATACATGACAGGAATTATCTAGACATTGCTGCTCATTCAATTAAACATATTTCCTTTTATTAATGGCAAAAACCTATTATACTACATTTTTGCATAGGTAAAAAATTACAGGCCACACAACTCAACCAGTAAAACATAGCAAGTGAACTGATATTCAATTTGTCAGGCTTTCTTATGCTTGAGCCTTTAAAGTATGCTGAAAAGGAAGGGTGGGGGGCAAGATTTCCTTATATACTGCTTGAGGCCAAAAGAACAAGAAAAGAAGCAAAATGTTTTGTTGCTTACAAAAACAATGTCACAATGCATTTCATTTACAATTTCTTCTTTATGTAGCAAACAGGAGAGCTTTTTTCCAATGGATTTTCTTGGAAACTTGCAAGCATTTCATAGAGTCTAGGTAAATTGGATAATGTTCTTTATCTCCATATCTATAGATTTTTGTAAACATTTCTGATATGATCTCATCTTCCCTTGGTTACAAGTTTCCTCTGTAGCAACTGTCTTTTGAAATCAGTTCACAATTGGTGCTGTCCTCAATTAAACTTCATCTAATGAAAAATAGAATTATTTAATATTCTGAAAAATCAATATTGATGATGATAAAGGAAACTGGTCACTTGACTCTCTCTGATGACAATTTTTAAATTAAGGTCATTTCTTGCCTACATGACAAAGCTGAACAATATGATGAATTTAAAAATGCAATCTTATTTACTAACCCTCTTCTATTAATAGTAAAGAAATTCTTTGATATTTAATTCATGACAACTTATTAAAAGAAAGTGACTTACAGCATAGGATAATATAAATTGCCTGATAATTGGAAGATATGAGACTGGTCCAATATTTTCAAAATTGATACTATTATTCATCCATATACACCAGCTAATTTCGTAGTTATTCACATGTATATAAAACATATTCATAATATTTTAGTGCTATGCTTAATTATATT
>NW_016826084.1:86927-91892 GCF_001698545.2 Rhinopithecus bieti
GACTTGTTTACCTCTGCAAATATTCAGAAAGTGAGAGCTATGTTTCAGGTGAATACACATCTACTCTAATCAGAAAGAAACATCAGAATTCTAGTTTTTGTGTCCTAAATTATTACCATTATGACAACTTGTTCTTTAAAATTTTAGATGAAAAAACTGCTGCCATTCTTCTTGATAAAAATATCCGTTGTGGCTCAGTGATACAATCTACTCATCTATTTCCAGGAGAAGTAGTGTTGTTACAGTATGTAGCTAGTCTGGTATGAGCAGGGAGGTAGAGGGCTTCCGTGAACGGGCACACGCACACACACCAGGAGTATCAGTCGACCATCAGGTAATGGTCAGGCAGTTGTTAACTGTCTCTCTAAAGTAGTAAATAGTCACAGCCGGCACCAGGGAAACGCAGTCTCCTAATAGATAGAAAACACCTGAAACTGATCAGCAGCTTTCCAGTAAGATTGCAGAAGTTGGAAAAAGTGATGCAAGACCCTGGAATCATGTCAAAGTATAAAACCCCAAGTCAAAAGGTCAAATAGCACAACATCTTTCAAGTTGTCCGCGTGGCCCTCTTCCAGGTACATTTCCTTCCTTTCATTCCTGCTCTAAAGCTTTGTAATCAACTTTCACTCCTGCTTTAAAATTTGCCTCAGTCTCTCCTTCTGCCTTCTGCCCCTCAGTTGAATTTTTCTTCAGAGGAGGCAAGAATTGAAGTTGCTATAGACCGGTACAATTTTTCCACCACTAACATATTTTGGTGGTGTGTGACTAGGACACTCATCACCGCCAACATACTTTGGTACCTTGTGACTTGGATAACTTCCACCACTAACATACTCTGATGCTGCATGACTCAGATATGTTTCCTAGTGGTAACAGACCTTCTTTGGCTGGAGGCTTTCAACCCCTGTACATGGTTTTCTTCTCCCTTTCTCTCTCCCGCTTATTAACCAACCCCAGAACAAGTCTTCTCAGCCATAAGCGATTCTGCTTCCCGCAGCTGATCTCTCAGCTCACCCTGAGGGGAGTCTCATGGAAGTGGAAAGGAACTTGAAGTCCACACCAAGTAGAACTGAGGTACTAATGGCCCTCCTGGACAGAAGGCTCATGAGAGTGGTAGGGCTAAAGCCTAAAACTGTGCGACATCTGGGGTTTTCTTGGCTTTTTCAACTAAAATCAACTCTTTCCCCCAAATCCCACATCATTTATTCTCCTGTTTTCTCTGTGTATGTTCTGAATCGGCTTTGCGCACCTGCCAGATGGTTCACCTCAGGGGCAAATCTGCCTTTTCTCTGGTTTCACTTCGCATGCTGCTTGACTTTGTACTCTTGCCTTAAAATACACACTCCCTGTTATTCATGCACCCATGGCTCTTGCTGTGTTTACTCCACAGCAGAGAAGTGGGCTCCCTTTTGGATACCTGTTGGCCCACTGCCAGGACACTAACTGGAACTTCAGCTCTGCCAGCTCCTTATTACTTATCATACACTTTTTGTTCTTGTCGCATGCCAGGGCCAAGTTTTCCAGTGGTTTTTGAAGCAGTTTGTCTGCCTTCATAGGGTCTTACTCTGTCCCTTTAAGGACACCAGCTCCTGGATTTTTTGAGTTAGCAACACTTTTGGAGGAGAGAAAATTCTTCCTTTGACATTTGTGAGTTCTATCCCCAAGCCCCAAGTCCACTGGAGTTTCTTACTTTACATCAAAAGGGCAAATAAATGATGCCCTCTTGAATTCAAGGGGTGCTATTTTTGCGAGCAGAGTATTCATCTCCCTTCCTCCAACTTCCTCCTGCAGCCTCCATTTCTCCAATTACTTCTACACCCTCATTAACATGTATCAAGACCTTCAAGGTCATATCTGAAAGAAATAGGGAAGAAAGTGTAGCCTCCTGCAGTAGTTAGCTGTAAATCAGGCTTTTGTCTACTGAAAGAACATGGGAAATGAGAATCTAAGAAAAGAGATAATATTTTTTGCTAAAATACTCAGAGAATCACCAAAAGATCATGGAGACAAGGATTTAGGCTGGACTAAAGCCGCAGGTTCAAGAGAACTATAGGACAGAGATAAAGGTTAGTCTCAGGCTAACAGATTATCATTAGAACAGAGGAGAAAGGTTAGGGGTACACAATAAGACCAGTTCATTCCAGAATCCCAAGGATAAACAAGGGGCCTGCTGCTCACTTTAATATCTCCTCTGTTCTCAAGTGAGTAGTTGTGATGTGATGGGATAGACGGTACACAGTAAGACCGGTAAATTCTGGAACTCACAGGATGATTGAGGATGTCCCATTCAGTATGATAGAAAAATAGAGGGAACACCTTATTTTCCTTTATCCTTTTCTCCTCTGTTCTCCCTTCATAGATGGGTAATCCTATCTCCATACTATAGGACATGCCCCTTGGATGCATCCTCCAAAACCAGGAAAACTTTGATTTCCCCAAACTTTAAAACAATAACAAAAAAAAAATAGTTTTACTCTGTAATATTGTTTGGCCTAAAAATGAACTAAGAGGATACCACTAGGCCTTAGAACCCAGTGCCCCTGTGCAGGAGGTTCTCAGATTAGCCTCCTCAATCTCTTATAACAGAGAGTAGAATAAGAACCGGGCTAAGAAAAAAGAAGAAATGCAGGGGCAAGAGGCAGGCTCAACTGTTGGCTGCTTTCCAAGCTCTCCAGCTCTCTTCAGGTTGCCCTAAGGATACTCCTTCAGGTAACCATCACTTTTGTGGGTAGCCAGGCAACTGGAAGGCAAACTGCCCAAAAGAGATAAATAGGAAAAAGCCCGACACGGCTTGCCCCCTTTGTCACAAGCTCAGCCACTGGAATAGAACTGCCCTGAGGGCTGAAGGGTCCCCAGATCAGAATCCCAACCCCTGATGGCTTTGAGCTGAAGGGCTCTCTGCTCCAGCTGGATTCCAAATCAGACATCATCATCAACAAGACAAAGTCAAGGGTAACTCTGGAGGCAGCAAACAAAAGTAAAAGTTGCCCTTTGGGATTCAAAAGCTGCCTACTCTGTGCTAATCTTCTCTAAGCAACTCTCCTCCAAATCCTGTTGGATAATTGCGGCAAATGGTATCCCCCCTCAAAAAAGAAAAGATTCACACCCCTTTATATCACTTAAGGTACCGGTTACCATTCTCCCACCAGTCCCTGGTAGTGTCTAAATAGCTGACACATCTTTGGGGCAAAAATACACTTTCCAATATGGGTGTCTGCTTCATATTTACCCAACCTCTGAAATCATCTTTCCATTTAATATCCCTGTTTCTCCTCAGGACACTACCAAAATCTATAACTGACAACTTAAATCTAGTCAGTCCTATCTCAGGGGTTTAGAAATATCTCACATTTATTTGGAAAAGCCTTAATAAAAATGCAACCAAGCAATCTCTTGATGGGAATAGCATCTACACTACTTAGTTAACTTCCTTTTCTGTTCCCCCTTCACAGACTTCAATTTAGACTAACCCTGCTTATTCCTGTGAACCAACTAGTGATCTCTGGCTGCAGCTCAGAAGAAACAAGAGGGATGGGCCATCAATTTGCAGATTATCCTCAGTGAGGGATACCGTTCTTTCAATATTCAAGAGTCACCCTTCTACAAGGGACCTCTAGACTTCCCATCAGTGGGACATGACAGAGGTGAAATCCTGCTCCTGTACCCCTTAGACTTCACCGCATATCACTTTCACCAACCCAGAGAGCCAACCCTGTCCTAACAGCAAGACGATAAGACCCACAGAAATCACCATGACTGCCACCCCTCTATCAACAGGAAGCAGTTACAGAAGACTGACCTTCATCCATTTTCCCCAAAGAATTGGTGTCTTGGGCTCTTGAGGGAAGAAACGTTACACAGGTTAGCTAGTCTTGTATGAGCAGGACAGGAGAGGGCTACCCCTACCCTTCCCCAACAAATACCAGGAGTGTCAGTCAACCAGGTGATGGTCAGGCAGTTGTTAATGGTCTCTCTAAATTAGTAACTGGTCACAGCTGACACAAGGGAAAGGCTGGCTCGTACTTGATGGAAAACACCTGAAACTGATCAGCAGCTTCCCAGTAAAGACTCAGAAGTTGGAAGAAGTATGCCAACATATAAAACTCCAAGTCAATAGGTCAAATAGTGCACTTATCTTTCCAGTTGCCCACTTGACCCTCTTCCAGGTGTATTTCCTTCCTTTCATTTCTGCTCTAAAGCTTTGTAATAAACTTTCACTCCTGCTCTAAAACTTGCCTCGGTCTGCCTTATGCCACTCAGTTGAATTCTTTCTTCTGAGGGGGCAAGAAGTGAGGTTGCTGCAGGCCTGTATAGATTTTCTGCCAGTAACATATTTTGGGGCAATGTAACTCAGATACCTTCCACTGCTAACAGTGTGAAAGTTTATCTAAAAAATCATTTACATATGTTATTGGAAAACAGCACTCACCTGTGTCTGTAGTACATTTTCAATTTTATGGAAACAAATAGTATTATGAACAAATTACTACAATAAAATATTTATGGAATTCCTGTGGAAAAGTTCCATATTGTCATTACTTCGTTAAAACATCAAAATATATATCACACCCTCTTTTAAGCAAGGCTAAAGTACATTCAAATTAATTATATAATTTTAAGAATTTTGGCAACCTACATAAAGTTTATGGTTTTAATATGTATTTTCTTGGCTTAAGAAAGATCTTAAGGAATTATGGAACAAATACACATGGATGTTTATATTTAGTAGTCTTAGTAATATAGACTCAGACCTTGGAGACATGCATTCTTAAGTGCAGAAGAACAAAAATGTCTTTAAAAGGTTAATTTATTATTATTAAAGTTTAATGTCTTTCATAATTTATTCTACATGATTTGTTTTGAAATTTTTGTCTCCAATGGGAAAGACCTTACCTGAGTTTACTCTAAGCTGTGTTCAGTCAAAATAGTTTTGCTTGTGTTTTGAGTTTTCCAATACCTTTAACA
>NW_016826084.1:94586-97548 GCF_001698545.2 Rhinopithecus bieti
CATTCCAAACAAACCATTTTATTTCTACGGGTATGATTCCCTTCTTGCTTTTTTCTGCTTTGTGAAAAAAGTTCCTGTTTCATCCATTTAATCTGTTTGCAGTGTGTTTGAGAAGCATTTAAAGTTTACCAAATATACACCACTCCATATGCTTCACTTACTTAATTCATCTTTTCAATTATTCATTGATTATTTTTTAAGTTGAAATGTTCCAATATCTCTGGTGTCTCTACTTTAATATCATTTTATTCTTTTCTACACATTAATCTTTACAAAAAACATTTTTCAAACGATTATACTCTTAATTTTGACATACTTT
Source organism: Rhinopithecus bieti (assembly GCF_001698545.2). NCBI lineage: Eukaryota > Metazoa > Chordata > Mammalia > Primates > Cercopithecidae > Rhinopithecus > Rhinopithecus bieti. The sequence continues at coordinate 94,906 of NW_016826084.1, forward strand.
CACATTCTGCTAGTTTAGTCACAAATTCCCTTCTTATTGTGACCTCCTTTGTTCTCCTTACTTGAAGTCTTAAGGCAACTTAAACATAAGAAGTAAGTTTAACACCCTTTTAAATCCATTCCAGAAAAAAATAAGCAGTCAGAAAAGTGTGTTCTATCATGGTCATTCTTTTCTTAATAATAGAATAACTATGAATCAAGTCATTTTCCATGGAGAATGACTAAAAATTCTAACTAGCCAAAACAGAGGGCATTCTTGAATTCCAGAGGTTGGGATAGAATTCCTGCAAGAGTTCATCAATTTTCTGTCACCTGCATCTAGCAGAGCTGTTGAAAGAGATCAGAAAAGTAAAATAGTTGGCCCAAATTGCTGACTACTGCTTTTGCTGCTTTCTTTATTATTAACGGGCTGCACAGACTACATAAAATCTTGTCCAACCTTGAGAAGTAATGAACATTGATCTGTATAGAAGAGATTTGTCTTATAAGTTTGCACATTCCAACTGGATTGTCATGGTAACAACATAATGAACAAATATTGTGCATGAGCTTTTTGATTCCTGAGGTAATTTCAATCCCCCCAAACATTACTTATATTTGATAAAGCAAATACTGAATTCAGATACAATTTAAGAACATTTAGGATTTATAAACTGATTGCCATGGTAGATGCTGGGTGAATGGGAAAAACATATACAAATAACTTTTCTTGAGAATATATAAGACAGTAAAACAAGCATAATTGTTTAAAATAATATGTGTTCTGGAAGGCAATATTTTATTTACTGCTAGGATTTGAAGTTCATAATTCAAGTGCTAGTGAAATCCAGAGACATGAAACATTAAGAAAGACACTAGAGAAAACACACGACCCAATTAAAATGTTGACAATAGCAAAAACATGCAAATCATCTTAGGTGCCCATCAAAGGATTTCATAAAGAAAATGTGGTACATATATACCATGGAATACTATGTAGCCCCGAAAATACTGAAATCATGTCCGTTGCAGCAACATGGATAGAATTGGAGGCCATGCTTCTCAGCAAATTAATGAAGGAACACTAAACCAAAAACGACATATTCTCACTTATAAGTGGGAGCTAAATGTTGAGCACACATGGACATAAACATAGGAACAATAGGCACTGCATACTACTTGTATTAATCTGTTTTCATGCTGCTGATAAAGATATACCTGAGACTTGGAAGAAAAAGAGGATTAATTGGACTTACAGTTCCATATGGCTGGGGAGGCCTCAGAATCATGGCAGGAGGTGAAAGACACTTCTTACATGGTGGTGGCAAGAGAAAAATGAGGAAGAAGCAAAAGCAGAAATCCCTGATAAACCCATCACATCTCATGATACTTATTCACAATCATGAAAATAGCACAGGAAAGACTGACCCCCATGATTCTATTACCTCCTGCTGTGTCCCTCCCAAAACCTGTGGGAATTGTGGGAGATACAATTCAAGTTGAGATTTGGGTGGGGGCATAGCCAAACCCTATCATTCTACCCCTGGCCCTCCAAATCCCATGTCCTCATATTTCAAAACCAATCATACCTTCCCAACAGTCCGCCAAAGTCTTAACTCATTTCAGCATTAACCTGAAAGTCCACAGTCCGAAGTCTGATCTGAGACAAGGCAAGTCCCTTCTGCTTATGAGCCTGTAAAGTCAAAAGCAAGCTAATTGATACAATGGGGGTACAGGTATTGGGTAAATACGGTTGTTCCAAATAGGAGAAATTGACCAAACAAAGGGGTTACAGGGCCCATGTAAGTCCAAAAGCCAGTGGAGTAATCAAATTTTAAAGCTCCAAAATGATCTCTTTTGACTCCAAGTCTCACAGCCAAGTCACACTGATGCAAAAAGTAGGTTTCTGTGGTCTTTGGCAGCTCTGCCACTGTGGCTTTGCAGGTATAGCCTCCCTCCTGGCTGCTTGCATGGGCTGACATTTGGTGCCTGCAGCTTTTCCAGGTGCATGGTGCAAGCTGTCAGTGGATCTACCATTCTGGAGTCTGGAGGATGGTGGCTCTCTTCTCACAGCTCCACTAGGCAGTGTCCAGTAGGGACTATATGTGAAGGCTGCAAACCCACATTTCCCTTCCACACTGCCCTAACAGAGGTTCTCCATGAGGGCCTTGCCCCTGTAACAAACATTTGCCTCCACATCCAGGCATTTCCATCCATCTTTTGAAATCTAGGCAGAGGTCCTCAAACTTCAATTCCTGACTTCTGTGCACCCTCAGGCTCAACACCATGTGGAAGCTACCAGGACATGGGGCTTCCACCCTCTAAAGCCACAGCCCAAGCTCTCTATATTGGCCCCTTTCAGCCACGGCTCAAGTGGCTGGGACATAGGGCAACGAGTCCTTAGGCTGCACACAGCACGGAGACCCTGGACCTGGCCCATGAAACCACTTTTTCCTCCTAGGCCTCTGGGCCTGTGATGGGAGGGGCTGCCATGAAGGTATCTGACATGGCCTGGAGACATTTTCTCCATAGTCTTGAGGATTAACATTAGGCTCCTTGCTATTTATGCAAATTTCTGCAGCTGGCTTGAATTTTTCCTTAAAAAATGTTTTCTTTTTTTCGTTTCTACTGCATCATCAGGCTGCAAATTTTCTGAACTTTTATG
>NW_016826084.1:98134-106496 GCF_001698545.2 Rhinopithecus bieti
CTGCAAATTTTTTTAACTTTTTTGATCTTTTTTCCCTTTTAAATGGAATGCTTTTTACAGCACCCAAGTCACCTTTTAATGCTTTGCTGTTTAGAAATTTCTTCCACCAGATACCCTAAATCATCTCTCTGGAGTTTAAAGTTCCACAGATCTTTAGGGCAGGGGCAAAATGCTACCAGTCTCTTTACTAAAACATAACAGGAGTCACCTTTGCTCCAGTTGCCAACAAGTTCCTCAGCTCTGTCTGAGACCACCTCAGCCTGGACCTTATTGTTCGTATTATTATCAGCATTTTTGTCAAAGCCATTCAACAAGTCTTTAGGAAGTTCCAAACTTTCCCACATTTTTCTATCTTCTTCTGAACCCTCCAAACTGTTCTAACCTCTGCCTGTTACCAGTTCCAAAATCACTCCCACATTTTTGGGTATCTTTTCAGCAACACCCCACTGCACTGGTACCAATTTACTGTATTAGTTCGTTTTCATGCTGCTGATAAAGACATACCTGAAACTCAGAACAAAAAGGTGTTTAATTTGATTTGCAGTTTCGCATGACTGGGGAGGCCTCAGAATTATGGCAAGAGGCAAAAGGCACTTCTTACCTGGTGGTGGCAACAGAAAGATGAGAAGGATGCAAAAGTGGAAATCCATGATAAAACCATCAGCTCTCATGAGACTTACTCACTACCACAAGAACAGTATGGGGAAAACTGTCTGCATGTTTCAAATTATCTCCCACCAGCTCCCTCTCATAGTATGTGAGAATTATGGGAGCAAAATTCAAGATGAGGTGTGGGTGGGGACACAGAGCCAAACCATATCACAACTAGATGGGAGAGAGAGGGAAAATGAGTTGAAAAACTAATTATTGGACACTATGCTCACTACCTGAGTAAAATATATGTATATTACTAAACTGCACATGTACTCTCTGTATCTAAAATTAAAGTTAAAATTTTTTAAAAGTAGGCAAAAAACATGAAGAAACCCTTCTCAAAAAAAGACATACACGTGTCCAGCAAACAAATGTAAAATGCTCAACATCACTAATCATCAGAGAGATGCAAATCAAAACCATAATGAGATACCATCTCACACCAGGCAGAACAGCTACTATAAAAAGTCAAAAACAGCAAATACTGGCCAAGTTGAGGAGAAAAGGGAATTATACACTATTGGAGAGAATGTAAATTATTGCAGCCACAGTGAAAAGCAGTTTGGATATTTCTCAAAGAACTTAAAACTACCATTTGATCCAACAATCCCATTACATTATACCAAAAAGATACCTGTGCTTCTATGTTCATCACAACACTGTTTATAATAGCAAATGAATGGAATCAATCTAGCTGCTTATTAACAGTGGATTAGATAAAGAAAATGTGATATGTATACACAGTGGAATACTACACAGCCATAAATAAATATCAAACTCATGTCCTTTCCAGCAACATGGATGCAGCTGGAAGTCATCATGCTAAGTGAATTAATGCAGGAACAGAAAACCAAATATTACCTGTTCTCACTTATAAGTAGGAGCTAAATATTGGATACCCATGAACATGAAGATGGCAATGACAGACACTGCAAAGGAGGACAAAAGTCAGGCTTCTTTTCCTTAAAACTTCTGAAGTGATTAATTTACTTAAAGCCATGCTCTTCACAACATTATTTTGGATTACAATAAAATGCGCACTTGACGAGACTTTCTAATTTGCTAAAACAATTTCTTTGCTTTAGGTTTCGAAGAATCTTTCAGTTAGAAGTTGGGATTTAGTTTCAGGCAACCTGTGACCTATGTTCCCATCCAAACTTTGCTTTTTAGCAAATCTTATATGTTGATTTCCATGTTCATCTGTGTCACTTGGAAAACTTACTAGATTCAAGATCTATGAAACCAATCATTTTGGCTGGTTTAAAGCTCCATCTGATGTTTACACAATCTTGTTATCCAAGTCCAGGTTTTTCAGCCTATGACTTTTAATTGTATGATATGGTTTGGCTGTGTCCCCACCCAAATCTCATCCTGAACTGTGGCTCCCACAATTCTAACGTGTCATGGGAGGGACCCATTGGGAGGTAATTGAATCATAGGGGCAGGTCTTTCCTATGCTGTTCTCGTGATAGTGAATAAGCCTCACGAGATTGGATGGTTTAATAAAGAGGAGTTCCCCTGCAAAAACTCTTTCTTTGCTCACCACCATCCACTTAAGATGTGACTTGCTCCTCCTTGCCTGCCACCATAATTGTGAGGCATCGCCAGCCATGGGGAACTGTGAATCCATTAAACCTCTTTCTTTTGTAAATTGCCCAGTCTCAGGTATGTCTTTATTAGCAGCATAAATACGGACTAATACATTGTACCTATGAAATTAAATTATAATAGATACAGAACATTATTACGACATCTGCCTCTAATCACCTTGCAGACCATGTATAAAAACAAATATAGGAGACCTGAAGGTTTTCAGTTCCTTTGAAGGAAGTTTCTTTGCCTGTTGGAAAGTTGCCTGCAGAAATACACAACAAAATCTCATCTAGTAATTGTTTTCTCTTTAAACTATTTGCTTACACATATAAGCATTAAAAATATGATGACTATACAGTACATAAATAAGTCTATAATTCAGAGATTTCAGGTATTTTTCAAAAAGACTAATTAATTTGTATTAACACTGCTCTCTCTCCCACCTAATCTACTCCACATACAATTGTGTGTGTATACATTTATGCTACATTTTACAAATCTACTTAGTACACAATAGCTGCATATTCAGCCATTCTAGAGTCTATTATGTTGCCATATAATAAATGTTTTCTATCTAATGTTATCTTTTTATGAAAATTTGCTCTTAGGTATTACTTGAATATAAAATAGAATTATTTAAGATAAATTTCTAATATTAATTTTATTATAACAAAAAGTCTGTCAACTGTTTCAGACCATTCTGAAAACAAAGTATCTGATATGGTTTGGCTCTGTGTCCCCACTCAAATCTCATCTTGTAGCTCCCATAATTCCTACCTGTTGTGGGAGGGACCCAGTGGGAGATGACTGATTCAAGGGAGTAGGTCTTTACTGTGCTGTTCTCCTAATGGTGAATGGGTTTCACGAGATCTGATGGTCTTAAAAATGGAAGTTTTTCTGCACAAGCTCTCTCTGTGCCTGCTGCCATCCACATAAGATGTGACTTGCTCCTCCTTGCCTTCCGCCATGATTGCAAGGCTCCCCAGCCACGTGGAACTGTAAGTCCATTAAACCTCTTTCTTTTGTAAATTGCCCAGTCTCGGATATGTCTTTATCAGCACAACAAAAACGCACTAATACAGTAAATTGGTACCAGTAGAGTGGGGTGCTGCTGAAAAAACACCCAAAAATTTTGAAGCAACTTTGGAACTGTGTAACAGGCAGAGGTTGGAACAGTTTGGAGGGCTCAGGAAGGCAGGAAAATGTGGGAAAATTTGGAACTTCCTAGAAACTTGTTGAATGGCTTTGACGAAAATGCTGATAGTGATATGAACAATAAGGTTTGGGCTGAGGTGGTCTCAGATGGAGATGAGGAACTTGTTGGGAACTGGAGCAAAGCTGACCCTTGTTATGTTTTAGCGAAGAGACTAGTGGCATTTTGCCCCTGTCCTAGAGATTTGTGGAACTTTGAACTTGAGAGAGATAACTTAGGGTACCTGGCAGAAGAAGTTCCTAAGCAGTAAAACATTCAAGAGTTGATTTGAGGGCCATGCACAGTGGCTCATGCCTATAATCTCAGCACTTTGGGAGGCTGAAGTGGATGGATTATTTGAGATCAAGCATTCAAGAACAGCCTCGCCAACATGGTGAAATCCCATCTCTACTAAAAATACATAAAAAATTATCTCAGCTTGGTGGCACACGCCTGTATTCCCAGTTACTTGGGAGGCTGAGGCAGAAGAATTGCTTGAGCCTGAGAGGCGGAGGTTGCAGTGAGCTGAGATTGCACCACTGCACTCCAGCTTGGTTATAGAATGAAGCTCCATCTTAAAAATAATAATAATAATAATAAAAATAATAGGTGACTTGAGTGCTGTTAAAGACATTCAGTTTTATAAGGGAAGCAGAGCATAAAAATTTGGAAAATTTGCAACCTGACAATGCGATATAAAAGAAAATCCCATTTTCTGTCCCGGATCACTTGAGATTAGGAGTTCAGGACCAGCACAGTGACTCATGCCTGTAATCTCAGCACTTTGGGAGGCTGAGGTGGATTAATACATAAATTAGTTGGGCATGGTGGTGCGGGCATGTAATCCCAGCTGCTTGGGAGGCTGAGGCAGGAAAATTGCTTCAACCAGGGAGGCAGAGGTTGCAGTGAGCTGAGATCGCACTACTGCACTCCAGCCAGGTTGACAAAGCAAGACTCTGTCTCAAAAAAACAAAACAAAACAAAAAAACAGGAGTTACTCTTTTCGCCTGCCACCATCCGTGTAAAATGTGACTTGCTCTTCCTTGTATTCTGCCATGACTGTGAGACCTCCCCAGCCATGTGGAACTGTAAGTCTGATTAAACCTCTTTCTTTTGTAAATCAGGTTTGTCTTTATCAGCAGCATGAAAACAGATGAATACAGTAAATTGGTACCAGTAGAGTGGGGCACTGCTGAAAATATACCCAAAAACATGGAAGCAAATTTGGAACTGGGTAACAGGCAAAGGTTGGAACAGCCTGGAGGCTCAGAAGAAAACAGAAAAATGTGGGAAGGTTTGGAACTTCCTAGAGACTTGTTGAATGACTTTGCTCAAAATGCTGATAGTGATATGGACAATAAAGTCCAGGCTGAAGTGGTCTCAAATGGAGATGAGGAACTTGTTGGGAACCGGAGTAAAGGTGACACTTGCTATGTTACAGTAAAGAGACTGGTGGCATTTTGCCCCTGCCCTAGAGATCTGTGGAACTTTGAACTATAGAGAGATGATTTAGGGTATCTGGCAGAAGAAATTTCTGAGCAGTAAAGTATTCAAGAAGTGACTTGGGTGCAGTTAAAGGCATTCAATTTGATAAGGGAAACAGAGAATAAAAGTTTGGAAAATTTGCAGCCAGACAATGCGATAGAAAAGAAAATCCCATTTTCTGATGAGAAATTCAAGCCAGCTTCAGAAATTTGCATAAGTAACAAGGAGCAGAATGTTAATTACCAAGACAATGGGGAAAAATGTCTCCAGGGCATATTAGAGACCACTGTGGCAGACCCTCCCATCACAGGCCTGGTGNGGTATCTGGCAGAAGAAATTTCTGAGCAGTAAAGTATTCAAGAAGTGACTTGGGTGCAGTTAAAGGCATTCAATTTGATAAGGGAAACAGAGAATAAAAGTTTGGAAAATTTGCAGCCAGACAATGCGATAGAAAAGAAAATCCCATTTTCTGATGAGAAATTCAAGCCAGCTTCAGAAATTTGCATAAGTAACAAGGAGCAGAATGTTAATTACCAAGACAATGGGGAAAAATGTCTCCAGGGCATATTAGAGACCACTGTGGCAGACCCTCCCATCACAGGCCTGGTGGCCTAGGAGGAAAAAGTGATTTTGTGAACCTGTCCCAGTGTTCCCATGCTGTGTGCAGCCTAGGCACTGAGTTCCAGTCACTCCAGCCATGGCTGAAAGGGGAAAATGTAGAGATTGGGCCATGGCTTCAAAGGGTGTAAGCCTCAAGCCTTGGCAGCTTCAACATGGTACTGAGCCTCTGGGTGCACAGAAGTCAAGAATTAGGTATTGGGAACCTCTACCTAGATTTCAGAAGGTGTATGGAAATGCCTAAATGCCTAGGCAGAAATTTGATGTAGGGGTGGGGTCCTCACGGAGAACCTCTGCTAGAGCAGTGCAGAGGGAAATGTGGGGTGAGAGTCACCACACAGAGTCCCTACTGGGCACTGCCTAGTGGAGCTGTGAGAAGAGGGCCACTGTCCTCCAGACCCCAGAATGGTAGATTCACTGACAGCTTGCATCATCCACCTGGAAAAGCCTGTGAAGGCAGCTGGGAGGAAGGCTACACCCTGCAAAGGCACAGGGTTGTAGCTGCCCAAGAATGTGGGAACCTACCTTTGGCATCAGTGTGACCTCAGTGTGAGTCATGGAGTCAAAGGACATAATTTTGCACCTTCAAGATTTGACTGCTCCACTGGATTTTGGCTTTTCATGGGGCCTGTAGCTCCTTCTTTCGTCCAATTTCTTCCATTTTGAATGAATGCATTTACCCAATGCCTGTACCCCCATTGTATGTGGGAAGTTACTAACTCGCTTTTGATTTTACAGGCTCAGAGGCAGAAGGGACTTACCTTGTCTCAGTTAAGACTTTGAACTTTTGAGACTTTGGGGGACTGTTGGGAAGGCATGATTGGTTTTAAAATGTGAAGATAAGAGATTTGGGAGGGACTGGGGTGGAACGATATGGTTTGGCTCTGTGTCCCCATTCAAATCTCTTCTTGTAGCTCCCATAATTCCCATGTGTTGTGGGAGGGACCCAGTTGGAGATGATTGAATCATAAGGTTGTTCTTTCCTGTGCTGTTCTTATGATAGTGAGTGGGTCTCATGAGATCTGATGGTTTTAAAAATGGGAATTTCTCTGCACAAGCTCTCTCTTTGCCTGCTGCCATCCAGGTAAGATATGACTTGCTCTACCTTGTCTTCCACCATGAGTACAAGGCCTCCCCATCCATGTGGAACTGTAAGTCCAAGAAACCTCTTTCTCTTGTAAATTGCCCAGCCTAGCATATTATAAGCAGTGTGAAAGTGGTATCTTTATAAGCAGTGTGAAAAAGGACTATTACAATATATTTTACTTTCAAATATATATTTCAATAGAGAGATAAAATACATAAAGAAAATATTTTCTTGAGAATTGGTCTGTTTAAGTTAAAACTGCTTCAAACTTCTTACATATTCAGATATTACAAAATTAACTGAAGAGATTACAGACATAATATGTTTTGTTGGGTACATGATGTGAGAAATAGAGTATGAATGCTTTTAAAGACTGTATCAAAATGTTACCTATATCTATAGACAAGTTTTATGATATTGATCACTTGGTCACAAATTGCTAGTTGTACTTCACACATTATGGATTTGGATCTTCTATTTACTTTTCCTTACTTTTCTTTTATAAGAAAATCTTATCAATTATATTTTCCTCACTAAAGAAATTTGATCTGACCTGCTATATATGACAGGAAAACTATTCTTTAGTTTATCAATGTGGGGAGGGTGGTAGACTACTGTAAAAAAATAAGTCACATAAAATTAGTTACATAAAATTAAATGTTCCTTTCCCAAATTTCAAATGTATTGTGTAATAAAACCTTCTTCATTTTTCTTTTAAGGTTTACTAGTTTTGGAAATGATAATTAGTAGATGATTTTTAAAATAATACAGAACATATTATGTAATGTGACAAGAATACCTTTTCAATTTTCCCCACCCTCCTGTGACATTCTAGCCACTGTGACAGACAAACTATATGACCTTTGTAAAACACTTAAAAAGCACTCCCCTAACTAAATATGTCTGCTCCAATGGCCCTTGGTTTTTCACATTACTCATTCTTCTTGCCTAAAACATCAGTAATTTGGGTTACAAAATGAATATTATTTGTTATACCAACTAGCCAAACACCCTTAAAGGATTCTAAGAGTTTGAATAAGATGGAAGAGAGACCAAAAGAAGTGGATATGGAAGCTGCCTTGTTAAATAGGCTGGTGAAATCAGTATATCAAAGGGATATCTGCATTCCCATGTTTATTGCAGCACTATTCACAATAGCCAACGTATGAAATCAGCCTGTGTCCATCAACAGATGAATGGGCAATAAAAATGTAATGTATAAACACAATGGAATAGTATTCAGCTGTAAAAATGAATGAAACACTCTTATTTGCAGCAACATAGAGGGAACTAAGTGAAATAAGGCAAGCACAGAAAGACAAATACTGCATGTTCTCACTCATATGTGGGAGCTAAAAAAGTGGATTTCACGGAGGTAGAGAGTAGAAGATTGTTACCAGAAGCTGGGAAAACATGAGAGAAGGAAGAGATAAAAAGAAACTGGCTAATGGGTACAAAAATACAGTTAAATACAAGGCATAAGTTACAGTATTCAATAGTGTAGTAGGAAAATTTTAGTTAACGACAATTTATTGTATATTTCAAAATAGCTGGAAGAACATAATTGTAATATTCCCAACACAAAGAATAGATAAATGCTTGAAGTAATGGGTATCCCAGTTACCCCGATTTGATCATTATATGTTGTATACAGTTGTTGAAATATCACATCTACTCCACAAATATGTACATTTATAATATAGCAATAGCTATTTTTTTTTTTTTTTTTTTTT
>NW_016826084.1:109528-117278 GCF_001698545.2 Rhinopithecus bieti
AACTTAAAGTATAATAAAATAAATAAATAAATAAATAAATAAATAAATAAATAAATAAAGAGATATGCATCTCTAGAATTGGCATATCTTTACATAGTGCGTGCAAACTTCTTCAGCACTACTTAATGTTTTATAAACTGCCAGGTTCGTTCTTTTTTTAATTTTGTCTAAATCCTGAAATCATTTGTCTTTCTTGCCTTGATTTACAACTTATGATTTGTGTTATTTTTCTAGTGCCAGAATGTGGTACTCTGGAACATAGAGGAAAAGGTATTAAATCTCTCCTCTGTGAGGATGCTTCCTTCAAAGACCTCCCCTTTAAGGGCTATTGAAACTTTGAAGTACTGTGGAGCACAATCTGAAAGCTTGTTTATGTTTCTTCTGCAGCTGGCTCACTGATCTCCGTGGACCCAATTTCCACCCTGTAATTAAGCATCTGGATACACTCTGAGTTGCAGTACGGGAAATGCTGTTTTGAGAGTATCACATAGTTGAGCAACCACCCTCTGCTTCTCAAAGTGATAAAATGATGATGAATTGCAAATGCCACAGTGTGTGATGACCTTTCCCATGATTTTTTTGATTACTGTCCAAACATCCTTGTTACACATATGGCTCCTGTGAATACTAAACTATTATAGCGATTTAAATTATTTAAATTAGTATATGCTCCATGTTTGTTTTTTACATTTTGGTAATTCAGTACTACTTTTCAAATCAATTTACAAGTGTCATTTCAGAATGTATATTTTAAACATTTTATAAACACTTCACAGGTGACAAAATTCCACCTCCATTCTCTTACAGTCCCAGTTGCAACCAAGAATTAAATTGATATAACATATTTTAACAGGAAAAAAGCACACAAACTTATTTAATATAAGTTTTATGTGGCACTGGAGCCCTTATTAGGAGATGACAACCCAACAAAACAATCAAACACTTACATAAAGAATTGGAAAATAATAGTAAGTTGTGAAATGTGACAAAGCAAAGGAGCTTGGTCTAGGGTAGTTAATTGGAAAGATAACTGACTAGAAAGATAAGCATTAGTTCAACAGGTTTGTTTGTACAAAATTCTTTCAGTCTCAACTTCCTATTCTTGATAAGAATATTATTCCTTGTGGTATTGGGAGTACATCTCCCACATGGGAATTTCATGTCTTATGTCTACCCAAAGGAAAATAAATCCATTTATCAAAAGATACCTGTAACCATATATTAATCACAGCATTATTTACAATGGCAAAGTCATGGAATCAACCTAAGTGTCATCACAGATGATTTGATTAAAATTTTGTTATATGTACACAAGGGAACACTATTGAGCAAGCCACAAAAAAATGAAATTATGTTGTTTGCACTAAGATGAATGGAACTGGAGGCCATTATCTTAAGTGAAATAAGCCAGACACAGAAAATCAAATATTGCGTGTTATCACTTGTAAATGGATGCTAAAAAATGTGTACACAAGGACATAGAGAATGGAATGATAGACAACGAAGACTCAGAAAGGTGAGTGGGTAGGCAAGCGGTGGATGATGAAAATTACTTAATGGGTACAATGCACATTATTCAGTTGATGTATATGTACCTTAACACCCTTACTTGACAACTAAACAATATATCCATGTAACTAAGTTGCACTTGTACCTCATAAATTTGTACAAATAAAATAATAAAGAAACAAAACAAAACAAGAAACAGAATACAGGTCCGAGTGATCTTCTTGCCACTGCTGTGTTCTTTTAAGTTTCTTTAATTCAAAATAATCAATTTTACAGAGCCCCATATTTTGCGGTGGCATATTCTTAACTCCTTTAACAAAACCTTTATAAATAGTGAAATTATCATAATTAAACTTGCTACTAATAATGATGGTGTCTACAACGGTGATTGTAGCAGAATGGGAAATATACTTCTAGCACAACCTGCCTAAGTAGCAGCTCTCTGTTATTTACAATTTGGACATGTCCAAACCATTACCATTTCTAGTCTGGTTTGTACTCCTGTAACGATGTATTAGCATCTTCTTAAATACCATATTAAGTATGAAATCTCACTCTTGTTTAACAACATTATGTCAGGTTGTTCCAGAATTAGTATTTCTCAAGTTGTGTTCTATGGAATATTAGTTTCATTTGAATATGTTAAATGAAAATAGATGCTATAGAGAATGCTTGCTTCTCTGATCCAAGAAAAGATGAGAAATGTTGCACATTTTGTAGCCTTGAGAAGTACTGTAGTAAATATATATCTTTATTAGCAGAATTTTGCAATTCACTGAGTCAAAAGTTTTAATTTTCAATTTTCAATAACATATTAAAATCCACATTGGCTGATAAACATATGTTCAATTGCATTGTTTCTTAACTCAACATAAAATTTATGCCTTGAATAACAATAATGTAAGAACTTCAAAAAATTTGATTTCTAGTCCTAACCCTTCATTTACAGATAAAAAACCTTAGCAAAAGCAATTCTTTGTTAATTATTAGTTGTGTACCTTAGAAAAGGGATTATATTTGCTACGTTACAAAGTTCTGTCGATGGCACATCTTAAAAATGCGTGTGAAAACTTTAATATTATTATTATACCCCCAAATATTTGGAAAAAAAAAATCAGCTAAAGAGGCTAGTTACACATTCATAGCACACAAACTATTGCTAACAAAGCCAGGTCAAAACAAGCGACTGTCCCGAATGTGACTACTACTCTGTTTAAAACAACTGTGAAGACTATAATCCAAGCATACATTTTACCATTTAAAAGTATAATGTCAATGCATCAATATACTCACGTGTGCAATGCCCTCACACTGGATATCTAAAGTCTCCAATTCATCCTAAGCAAACTAACAGAATCAGAGAACACAACTCTACATTTCTACTTATAAGTGGGAGCGACACTGAGTACACTGGACAGCAAAAAGGAAGCAGAGAGACACCAGGGCTACTTGAGGTGAGTGGGCGAGGAAGGGAGGATTGAAAAAGTAACCTATGCGGGATACTTATACCTGGCGTAGAAATAATCTGTACACTAAAACACCGTGACATGCAGTGTACTGATAACACAACCTCAAAAATACCCTGAAACTACTAAGTTAAAAATTAAATAAATATAATACAAAAATTAAAAGAAAGTAACAAATCCGCAAGCTAAAACACACAATCATCATAAGGCAACTACTAAAAACTAAAGAAAGAAAGACAGTATATGGGGAGGACTGCAATCCCATGTATATTGCAGCACTTTTCCACATGCGTCAAGATTTGGATAGCAATCTAAAGTTCCAACGACAGATGAGAATAAAAAAATGGTACTAGCGCACAATAGAGTACATTCAGTCATAAACAATGAGACCTGTGATTGCACCAACACGTATGAACCAGATATCATATTTAAATGAAATAAGCCTGTTCAGAAAGATAAACTTTGCTGTTCTCACCTTAAAAAAAATTTGTAGCAGCTAAAAAGTAAACTAGAAGTCATTGAGACAGAAGTAAACATGGTCACCCAGATCTTGCGGGTTAGTGGAGGGTACGGGGCCAGGGGAAGGACAAGGTTTAATGGGTACAAAAAATAGGAAGAAATCTAGTATTTGTATAGCAGCAACAAACTACTATTTCAATGAAAAATAACTGACATTAAAAATAACTAAAGAATATAATGATGTTTGTAACACAAGTAGAATGCTTGAGGAGATGGTCCATCAATTACTCGATGCAATATTACATATTTATGCTGTATCAAATACCCATATACCGTCATACATAATCTATAATTATTTACTGGAAAAAGTTTAATCTAAAAAATTAAATTGTAAAGGAAACTTTAAACACTAGAGAAATCAAAAGCCAGTAGGCCCTTTGGGTTTCTTTGAGAGTGATGAGCTCTCTAAAATTGACCACACTCCCACCTCAGTAGCCCTGGGAGGTCTATTTGTTCTCTTGTGTCCACGTGTACCAGTGGTAGCGCCCCTTATAAGTAAAACATGTAAATTTATTCTCTATTCCTTGTAGTTTGTTAAATAACTGGAACTTATTATTAAATATATACACACACACACACATACACACATAAGCAGAGCCTCATGGCTACAAATAAAAGGTAAAGAAATACAATTAACTGAATAACAAATTGGCAACTTTCTCGCTTTACTCTTTGGCAAATAATCAATATCCATATAACTTGACCTTCACAGCGACAGGACAAATACTCCTATGATTTACCTATTATAACTTTTATGATACTGTCATTTTAAACTGTATTCTAGCCTTTTAAGTTGTCGACTAATTAAACAGTTACATCAACCTGAATAAAAAAAACAATAGTTAATATAATCGGAACTCTTACTCTGCGTGCCGGACACTGCCTTTAGCCCTCTTACTTGATTATCCTTATTTAATATTTATAAAGACTTTGTGGTATCTACTCAGTATTAATTCCCTAGAAGATAACATATAACTTCAGCTATGTATTACAGAAGGAAATGTATACTAAAGAAATCTTAAATGAAATAGAATGGAGTCCCTTAAGTGTACTTAATGTGACATAAAGATTAATACTAAATTTAAAATGCCATAATACCACAATTCAAAAATAAAAAACAACGAGCATGGTAACTCCATCATGTACCAATCCCAGGCCCTTCACAGCAATTCATTAGGCTCAACTTTGTGACACACGACATTCATACCCCACAGATCAAACAGAGAGGTTCATAGAGTCTTAAGTGACTGGACGGAAACAAATAATTTTTATTCAAAATTTAACTCAGTTTTAAAGTGAGAGAGAGAGGGCGTTTAGTCTATTGATTCTCTTCTATTCTTGTTATATTCTCAGCCATTCAGAGTTATAATTTAATCTTTCCCACTAATTTGGGCCTTTAAACTAGATAATGAATCATTCCACTTTTAATCAGAGTTCAACAGAATGTACCACACGTAATAATTTTATAGTATTATTTCTAATCACATCCTAGGTTTGGAGAACATATTACTCATTGTTTTGTGCCCCCATAGGTTAGATATTCTGCTATAACTTTTATTTATTATTCAATCAGGAGAAAAGTAGCTAAATTTTATATACAATTCAATGATCCTCAAACATATTGTGAAAGCTAAAATGTAAAAGGACTAATATTAAATTCCTGATAACTGAAAAATCAGCATAGTATATATAAGCCTTTGAGGACATGAAATAAAGGAACATGTTTAAAATGCGGGGAAATGAGTTGTATCCTACACATAATAACAATAGAGGGTTTCCCACTGCATTTGAATATAAAGGTTTGCTTTCTAGATGTTTTAAAGGTTTTCAGTAGCTGATTTAACTATCCTTGAGAGATAAACTAATGCTCCAGCTCTGTCAGACTTTTCTAGCTTCATACTGACTGTGCTTCTTAATGTTTGTTCTTAATTTGCTAAATCAATTGATTAACCATAAAGAAAATTTAATTTAAAATGAGGGAGAGCAAAATTAGTACTGGTGAAGGCCTGCTGACTTACTGGTCCAGCATATTTAAGTACACTGACTTATATGCTTGAAGTTGAATATTGGCCAAATGAAATTTTATGAACTCCAGAAAATTACAGCCACTAAGTCTAAGGGTATTATATTCACTAAATGTAGTCTTTAGATCAATGGCACCCTTGTGTCCAGTAAATGGACCAGACTGTTTAAATATTGGCTCATATCCTTTATCATGTGTGACTGGATTATGAAACTAATTTCCTCAGAAAAGACTTCTCAATATAAATTTAAGTAATTTCTGACTAGAAATTTAATATCCATAATATATATTTTTAAAATCCTTGAGGGTATATAGTACCGTTCAAATGAAGAGTTTTCAGTACTTCTCAGGCATTATTTCATTTACTTTCACAATTTCCTGCTGGACAATGTGATTTGTACTGAATTGAGGATGGGGCACCAATATTTGCTGTTTCTGCTCCTGCTTCTCTACATCTAAGTCTATTAGAGAGTAAGATCACATGAAATTGGGAAGTAAGATTGTTTTGTTAATTTCTGCTTGCATTGCATGGATTTCTACTGATAAGAAATATGTATGAGACAAAGTTCTGTGTATTGTGGTAGACATCAAAGTTACACACAAATAAAAACACAAAAAATGCAGATAGTATGTTACGGAATATGCTATGGCAAAATTCACAAGTGAACTCAGGTAGGGAGTCAGCAAGCTCTAACAGAAGACATTGGTTTGAATCTGGAATCTACCAATTAGTAACTGTGTGCACTTGGGTGCATTTTTAAACATTTACTTCCTTGGTTCTTAGATTTAAGTTATGTAGAAGAGGAAAAACAATGCCTCACTAAGTGACTTACATGAATATTGGAATAAATACTATGTGGAAATATTTAACACAGTGTTTGGCACAGAGAAAAGACCTAATAAATGTAGATGAATCTGACGTTTTCTGGTAGATGAAATCAGCATACAGATAGATATAGCTTCAAGAATAAGTAAAATTTCACCAGAGGGAGTTGAGAGAATATGATTCTAGGGAGAAAGAAAAGCATGTGGAGTAGTGTAGAGGTATAAAACACAGAGCACTTCTAGAATTTTTTTTTTTTTTCAATAGAGACTAGAGAGAGATAAGTTGGATAGTTAGGCTGAGGTTAGATCATGGGATTTGGACCTTCTGTGTTATTTACAGGGAAGCTACTGAACACATTTGAACATGGAAGAATCATAACAAGAGTGGGATTGGTTGGTAGGAAGGGTTGAACAAAACAAGACTGATTATTAGGCTAATATAATAAGTAGTTGAATTATGAATGCTTAAGGTCTGTAAGAGGAAGTTGGAAATGTAAGAGTAAATATCGACCACAATTAAAGATAACAATTACTGGTCATTGTTACACAGATTTAAGGTCCAATCCTTTACCTTAAAAAAGGCACACTAGGATCTGGCCCTGCCTACCTTACTAGGCATACTTATCCCCTACCCCTCCACTGTCCCTCTCTGCGGGTTTCAAGCAGAACAATTTCTTTCCAGCAGCTTAAAAAAGCTGTCCTCATCCACGTGGTCTCCTTTCATTCTGAAATAGTTTTCATTTACTTACCCGACTGAAAGTTGTCATTTGCTTCTCAAATTTTAGTTCAGGCATTGCATTCTCTTAAGGTCTTGCCTACCATCCCAGATTACAATTTGATGTTCCTCTTTGCTACATCTTCCCCTTCTGTATAACTTTTTAATACTTATTTTATTGTGTTTGCCATATTCTGTGTGATATTGCCATTGCCACACTCCTTTTTCTTTTTTTTTTTTTTTCAAACACCTGGTTTCAAGCAGTTCTGCCTTGGCTTTCCAAAGTGCTTGGATTACAGGCATGAGCCACTGCACGCAACCCTACTTTTTACTTTTTAAATCATGATAACTAATAATAATGATTACCAATCATTTACTAGGTACCAATACATTGTTATAAGCACTTTAAATGTATTGGTTCACTTAATCTCAATCTTAAATGGCCCTTTAATTTCATAGTAATTGTTATCTCCATTTAATAGTTGATTTAAAAAAAAAATCAAGCAGAGAGAGAATAAGTAGCTAGCCCATTGTTTTACATGTAGAAAACAGTGGAGCCCAAGTATGCAAACTCAAATACTCTGGATTCAGAGCCTTTTCTGTTAACTATAAAATACTGCCTCTCTTAGATAAAACTATAAAACATAAAGGATATAAATAAATTGACCAAAGTCATGCCTTGGTTAATAATTA